>NW_027009979.1:0-2500 GCF_036934945.1 Oncorhynchus masou masou
ATTTACTGTCTTATAGGCTGTGGACCCCAGTGCTTTTCGTAGCTCCCATAATGCATTGGGTTTGCTGGCTGTTCCCATCGAGGTACTGAGAGAACAGGTGGCCGAGAAGGTGAGTACGCCCCCACACATACAGCTGACCTTGCGGGGGGACACAATTCATTTTCCGTAAACCTAACACGTACTCTTAACCTAACCTTAACCCAAAAACATAACCCTAGCTCCTAACCCTTAACCTAATCCTAAACTTTACCCAAAGACGTAACCCTAGCTCCTAACCCTAGCTCCTAACCCTAGCTCCTAACCCTAGCTCCCAACCCTAGCTCCTAACCCTAGCTCCTAACCCTAGCTCCTAACCCTAGCTCCTAACCCTAGCTCCTAACCCATAACCTAATCCTAACCTTAACCCAAAGACGTAACCCTAGCTCCTTACCCTAGCTCCTTACCCTAGCTCCTTACCCAAGCTCCTAACCCTAGCTCCTAACCCTAGCTCCTAACCCTAGCTCCTAACCCATAACCTAATCCTAACCTTAACCCAAAGACGTAACCCTAGCTCCTAACCCTAGCTCCTAACCCTAGCTCCTAACCCTAGCTCCCAACCCTAGCTCCTAACCCTAGCTCCTAACCCTAGCTCCTAACCCTAGCTCCTAACCCTAGCTCCTAACCCATAACCTAATCCTAACCTTAACCCAAAGACGTAACCCTAGCTCCTTACCCTAGCTCCTTACCCTAGCTCCTTACCCAAGCTCCTAACCCTAGCTCCTAACCCTAGCTCCTAACCCTAGCTCCTAACCCATAACCTAATCCTAACCTTAACCCAAAGACGTAACCCTAGCTCCTTACCCTAGCTCCTTACCCTAGCTCCTAACCCTAGCTCCTAACCCTAGCTCCTAACCCTAGCTCCTAACCCTAGCTCCTAACCCTAGCTCCTAACCCTTAACCTAATCCTAACCTTAACCCAAAGACGTAACCCTAGCTCCTAACCCTAGCTCCTAACCCTAGCTCCTAACCCTAGCTCCTACCCTAGCTCCTAACCCTAGCTCCTAACCCTAGCTCCTAACCCTAGCTCCTAACCCTAGCTCCTAACCCTAGCTCCTAACCCTAGCTCCTAACCCTAGCTCCTAACCCTAGCTCCTAACCCTAGCTCCTAACCCTAGCTCCTAACCCTAGCTCCTAACCCTAGCTCCTAACCCTAGCTCCTAACCCTAGCTCCTAACCCTAGCTCCTAACCCTAGCTCCTAACCCTAGGTCCTAACCCTAGCTCCTAACCCTAGCTCCTAACCCTAGCTCCTAACCCTAGCTCCTAACCCTTAACCTAATTCTAACCTTAAAACCCCTTAAACCCCCTAGAAACAGCATTTGACCTTATGGGAACCAAAAAAATGTTCCCAGTTTGTCAAATTTTAGTTTGTTTACTATTCTACTTCTGGTCGTCAAGTATAGTTAAACCTTCACCTTAAACACGTCCACACACACCCTTCCAAAGTCTAGAGCTGACTGTTTCTGACTGTTCAAAGCTGTTTCTGTCTGTTTCTGACTGAGCTGACATTTCTGACTGTTTCTGACTGTTTCTGACTGTTTCCTGACTGTTTCTGACTGAGCTGACTATTTCTGACTGAGCTGTTTGTGCTGACTGTTTCTGACTGAGCTGACTGTTTCTGACTGAGCTGACTGTTTCTGACTGAGCTGACTGTTTTCTGGCCCCATTTCATTTCTGACTGTTTCTGACTGAGCTGACTGTTTCTGTTGAGCTGACTGTTTCTGACTGTTCTGGCTGAGCTGACTGTTTCTGACTAAGGCTATTTGTTTCTGACTGAGCTGACTGTTTCTGACTGAGCTGACTGTTTCTGTCTGTTTCTGACTGAGCTGACTGTTTCTGACTGAGCTGACTGTTTCTGACTGAGCTGACTGTTTCTTGAGCTGACTGTTTGACTGAGCTGACTGTTTCTGACTGAGCTGACTGTTTCTGACTGAGCTGACTGTTTCTGACTGAGCTGACTGTTTCTGACTGTTTCTGACTGAGCTGACTGTTTCTGACTGTTTCTGACCCTTCCAAAGAGCTGACTGTTTTGACTGAGCTGACTGTTTCTGACCGTTTCTGAAGGTTGCTGACTGTTTCTGACTGAGCTGACTGTTTCTGACTGAGCTGACTGTTTCTGACTGTTTCTGACTGAGCTGACTGTTTCTGACTGAGCTGACTGTTTCTGACTGTTTCTGACTGAGCTGACTGTTTCTGACTGAGCTGACTGTTTCTGACTGTTTCTGACTGAGCTGAGCTGACTGTTTCTGACTGAGCTGACTGTTTCTGACTGAGCTGACTGTTTCTGACTGAGCTGACTGTTTCTGACTGTTTCTGACTGAGCTGACTGTTGCTGACTGACTGAGCTGACTGTTTCTGTCTGTTTCTGACTGTTTCTGACTGAGCTGACTGTTTCTGACTGAGCTGACTGTTTCTGACTGAGCTGACTGTTTCTGACTGAGCTGACTGTTTCTGACTGAGCTG
>NW_027009979.1:7500-25000 GCF_036934945.1 Oncorhynchus masou masou
ACTAAGGGGTTGTTGATGCTGTGGTTTCCCATAATAACTAGGGGTTGTTGATGCTGTGGTTTCCCATAGTAACTAAGGGGTTGTTGACGCTGTGGTTTCCCATAGTAACTAAGGGGTTGTTGATGCTGTGGTTTTCCATAGTAACTAAGGGGTTGTTGACGCTGTGGTTTCCCATAATAACTAAGGGGTTGTTGATGCTGTGGTTTCCCATAGTAACTAAGGTGTTATTGACGCTGTGGTTTCCCATAGTAACTAAGGGGTTGTTGACGCTGTGGTTTTCCATAGTAACTAAGGGGTTGTTGACGCTGTGGTTTCCCATAATAACTAAGGGGTTGTTGATGCTGTGGTTTTCCATAGTAACTAAGGGGTTGTTGGTGCTGTGGTATCCCATAGTAACTAAGGGGTTGTTGATGCTGTGGTTTTCCATAATAACTAAGGGGTTGTTGTTGCCGTGGTTTCCCATAATAACTAACGCTACCACCTTCCGGAGACACCTGAAACCCCACCTCTTCAAGGAATACCTAGGATAGGATAAGTAATCCTTCTCACCCCCCTTAAATGATTTAGATGCACTATTGTAAAGTGGCTGTTCCACTGGATGTCAGAAGGTGAATTCACCAATTTGTAAGTCGCTCTGGATAAGAGCGTCTGCTAAATGACTTAAATGTAAATGTAAATGTAAACTAAGGGGTTGTTGATAGTAACTAAGGGGTTGTTGATGCTGTGGTTTTCCATAATAACTAAGGGGTTGTTGATAGTAACTAAGGGGTTGTTGATGCTGTGGTTTCCCATAATAACTAAGGGGTTGTTGATAGTAACTAAGGGGTTGTTGATGCTGTGGTTTCCCATAATAACTAAGGGTTGTTGATAGTAACTAGGGGTTGTTGATGCTGTGGTTTCCCATAGTAACTAAGGGGTTGTTGACGCTGTGGTTTCCCATAATAACTAAGGGGTTGTTGATGCTGTGGTTTCCCATAATAACTAAGGGGCTGTTGATGCTGTGGTTTCCCATAGTAACTAAGGGGTTGTTGATGCTGTGGTTTTCCATAATAACTAAGTGGTTGTTGATGCTGTGGTTTCCCATAATAACTAAGGGGTTGTTGATGCTGTGGTTTCCCATAGTAACTAAGGGGCTGTTGATGCTGTGGTTTTCCATAGTAACTAAGGGGTTGTTGACGCTGTGGTTTCCCATAGTAACTAAGGGGTTGTTGATGCTGTGGTTTCATAATAACTAAGGGGTTGTTGACGCTGTGGTTTCCCATAGTAACTAAGGGGTTGTTGATGCTGTGGTTTCCCATAATAACTAAGGGGTTGTTGATGCTGTGGTTTCCCATAATAACTAAGGGGTTGTTGATGCTGTGGTTTCCCATAGTAACTAAGGGGTTGTTGATAGTAACTAAGGGGTTGTTGATGCTGTGGTTTCCCATAATAACTAAGGGGTTGTTGATAGTAACTAAGGGGTTGTTGATGCTGTGGTTTCCCATAATAACTAAGAGGTTGTTGATGCTGTGGTATCCCATAATAACTAAGGGGTTGTTGACGCTGTGGTTTCCATAGTGATGACCGCAGTGCGGAGCTGTTCCAGAAGCGTATCGACACAGCGACCCAGATGAGGTCAGTGCTGGGAGCCAATGAGAAGCCTAACTGCCTCATCATCGACGAGATCGACAGAGCACCCGCCGTAAGTCCCGCCCACAGCTCCGTCCCTGCCCTTCTATTGGACCACTCTCACCTAGCCTCATCTCAGAGTAATACCTCTCTCTCTCTCTGTGATTGGTCGGCAGGCTGCCATCAGCATCCTATTGGCCACTCTGAACAGGAAGGACAGCCAGGGGCGGAGTCAGAGGCGGAGCCTCTAAAGAAGAAGAAGAAAAAGAGTCGGTCCTCCTCCGACCAATCATCTGCATCTGTAACGACCTGTAAGAGACGGAGGGGGAGGGGTTTATCTCTATCTGTGATCTGATTGGTTCTCTGTCCTGTCAGGTATGTTCCAGCCCTGAGGCCTCTGAGGCAGCAGGCGTTTCTATTGGCCTTCCCCCAGACACAGCCTTCCCGCCTGGCACAGAGACTGGCTGAGGTAATCTTTGTTTTAATTTTCTTAGTGGTGATGCAACATGTCAGACCAGCCATGATGAGGGTCTTTATGTTAATGTGTGGGTTAGATCTCCAGGGGTCAGGGTCATGAAGACTGACATGTCAGACCAGCCATGATGGGTGTCTTTATGTTAATGTGTGGGTTAGATCTCCAGGGGTCAGGGGTCATGAAGACTGACATGTCAGACCAGCCATGATGGGGTCTTTATGTTAATGTGGGTTAGATCTCCAGGGGCCAGGGTATGAAGGCTGACATGGGGACTCTGATGGCTCTCTGTGAGAAGACGGACAACGACATCAGATCCTGCATAAACACACTGCAGGTACACACACACACACACACACACACACACACACACACACACACACACACACACACACACACACACACACACACACACACACACACACACTCACGCAGCAAACCAATTGCACACTGTGTTTCCAGACTATAAGAGTTACCATGTATTACAACAATATCAAGGTCCAAACACTGATCCCTGAGGAACACCTGTCTGTACACATTCACTCACAGTTGACAACTGGGATGGAAAATGACTGAGAATGAGAGGAGTGGCAATATCGTCCTCTCAGCCATATCTTCTATGTTAGTCTACCAGAGAGTATGTGCCCTCAGGCCTGGAGGGAAGCTAAAGTCATTCCGCTGCCCATGAATAGTAAAGCCCTCTTTACTGGCTCATAGCCGACCAATCAGCCTGTTACCAACCCCAACATGCTGACCAATCAGCCTGTTACCAACCCTAACATGCTGACCAATCAGCCTGTTACCAACCCTTAGTAAACGATGCTCTTTACCACTAGGCAACCTGCTGCTATTTCAGTCAATGTTAAAAGCTGCATTTGAGTTCTATTTCTTCATCCACTCCTGATAGGCTACCTGCCACCCCTGTGTGTTTATGTATGTTGATGACTCAACACTACAGGTCAGCTACAGCAAGGGAAATCATATTGATACAACAGTAGTTAAGATGGGGAGAAGTCTGTCCATTATAAATCACTGTAACACTTAACACAGATCCTGCAGTCAGTTTCAGAACATGTTGATACAACAGTAGTTAAGATGGGGGGGGGGGGGGTCCGTTATAAATCACTATATATAGCTAACCTCTCTGGTAGCGTCCCACCTCGATAACAGCCAGTTAAATTGCAGAGCGCCAAATTCAAAACAACAGAAATCCCGTAATTAAAATTCCTGAAAACATATACAAGTATTATACACCATTTTAAAGATATAGTGTCCGATTTCAAAAAGGCTTTACTGCGAAAGCACACCATGCGATTATGTTAGGTCAGCACTAGTCACAGAAAACCATACAGCCATTTTCTAGCCAAGGAGAGGGCTCACAAAAGTCAGAAATAGCAATTAAAATTAATCACTTACCTTTGATGATCTTCATCTGGTGGCACTCCCAGGTCTCCATGTTAGACAAATGTTTGTTTTGTTTGATAATGTCCCTCTTTATGACCAAAAACCTCCTTTTTGTTTGCTCGTTTTGTCCAGTGATCCGAATGCACAAGGCGCGGGCACTAAGTCCTGAAGAAAAGTTTAAAAAAGTACAATAAAAGTTAGTAGAAACATGCCAAACAATGTTTAAAATCAATCCTCCGGTTGTTTTTGTCATAAATAATCAATAGTATTTCAACCGGACAAAAGCTCCGGCAATAGGAAAGGAGAAACAAGAAGCTGTCTTTACCTATGCAGTAGGTTGATGATGTGGTCTGTCTCTGTCTACCGATCAGGCGCATGGCTGATGAATGGCAATTTCCACTGGCCACTGATTCAAAGTGCTGTATCTCCCTCATTTTTCAGAGGAAAAGCCTGAAACATTAAAGACTGGCCACATGTGGAATAGAGATCGTGACCTGGGTCCTAAGTCTTTGTATGGTGGATAGGCTTTCAATGGAAAAACAGCCTTTCAAAATAATAGTACTTCCTGGTTGGATTGTCCTCGGGTTTTCACCTGCCATATCAGTTCTGTTATACTCACAGACATTATTTTAACAGTTTTGGAATCTTTACAGTGTTTTCAATCCAAATCTACTAATTATATGCATGTCCTAGCTTCTGGGCCTGAGTTGCAGGCAGTTGAATTTGGGCTTTAATTCAGGCTTTTCATCCAAGATTCCAAATGCTGCCCCCTACTAGTGAAGTTAAGATGGGGAGAAGTCTGTCCATTATAAATCACTGTAACACTTAACAAAGAGCCTGTCGTCAGTTTCAGAACATATTGATACAACAGTAGTTAAGATGGGGAGAAGTCTGTCCATAAAGCGCTGCTCTGCCTGCAGGCCCTAGTTTCTACCTTTTTAACAACACTATCAACAAGGCAGGTCCCACAGGCCCTAGTTTCTACCTTCTTAACAGCACTATCAACAAGGCAGGTCCTAGTTTCTACCTTCTTAACAGCACTATCAACAAGGCAGGTCCTAGTTTCTACCTTCTTAACAGCACTATCAACAAGGCAGGTCCTACAGGCCCTAGTTTTGTCCCACCTAGACTACTGTTCAGTCGTGTGGTCAGGTGCCTCATAGAGGGACCTGGAAAAATTACAATTGGCTCAGAACAGGGCAGCACGGCTGGCTCTTAAAAGTACACAGAGAGCTAACATTAATGTCCATCTCTCCTGGCTCAAAGTGGAGGAGAGATTGACTTCATCGCTACTTGTTTTTGAATGAGGTGTTGACAAGCTGAATGAACCGAGCTGTCTGTTTAAACTACTGGCACACAGCTTAGACACCCATTCATACCCCACAAGACATGCCACCAGAGGTCTCTTCACAGTCCCCAAGTCCAGAACAGACTATGGGAGGAAAACAGTACTACATAGAGCCACTACATGGAACTCTATTCCACAGTACTACATAGAGCCATGACTACATGGAACTCTATTCCACAGTACTACATAGAGCCATGACCACATGGAACTCTATTCCACAGTACTACATAGAGCCATGACCACATGGAACTCTATTCCACAGTACTACATAGAGCCATGACTACATGGAACTCTATTCCACAGTACTACATAGAGCCATGACTACATGGAACTCTATTCCACAGTACTACATAGAGCCATGACCACATGGAACTCTATTCCACAGTACTACATAGAGCCATGACTACATGGAACTCTATTCCACAGTACTACATAGAGCCATGACCACATGGAACTCTATTCCACAGTACTACATAGAGCCATGACCACATGGAACTCTATTCCACAGTACTACATAGAGCCACTACATGGAACTCTATTCCACATCAGGTAACTGATGCAGCAGGAGAATCAGATTGGCAGGAACTAATTAGGATCTGTAATAAATACACATACAATTGGTAAATGGAAGAGACCGCTAGATGTGTTGTAGTTCCTCCACGGTCGAGGAAGAGACAGCTGGACGTGGTAATGTGTTGTAGTTCCTCCACGGTCGAGGTTAGAGACAGCTGGACGTGGTAATGTGTTGTAGTTCCTCCACGGTCGAGGTTAGAGAGCTGGACTTGTTAACGTGTTGTGTTGTAGTTCCTCCACGGTCGAGGGAAGAGACAGCTGGACGTGCAGTCGGTCCAGTCCATGAGGATCGGTCAGAAGGATCAGAATAAAGGACTGTTCAACCTCTGGCAGGAGATCTTCCAACTGCCGCGCATCAAACGGTATTATAACAAACTATGCTATTGATAACCATAACTAACTAACTATTTGTCTTCCTGGTTGACCATATTTGGTGTCTTCCTGGTTGACCATATTTGGTGTATAGGAAGCGTGTGGGCGAGGAGCTGGAGGAGGGCCTTAGAGAAGGAGGCGGGGCCGAGAGACTACAGCACATCCTTCACCTGGCCTCTTCCACCGGAGAGCACGACAAACTCACACAGGTACACCCAGGTACACACACCCTCACACAAACACACACAGTCCCACACACACAGACACACAGTCTCTTCCATAGCAGGACAGCACACAGCAGGACAGCACACAGCAGGACAGTACACAGTAGGACAGTATGCAGCAGGACAGTAGGACATGCACACAGTAGGACATCACACAGTAGGACAGTATGCAGCAGGACAGTAGGACAGCACACAGTAGGACAGTACACAGTAGGACAGCAGACAGTATGCAGTAGGACAGTATACAGTAGGACAGTATACAGTAGGACAGTATACAGTAGGAGGGCAGGACAGTATACAGCAGGACAGTAGGACAGTATACAGCAGGACAGTATACAGTAGGACAGTATACAGTAGGACAGTATACAGCAGGACAGTATACAGCAGGACAGTATACAGCAGGACAGTAGGACGGTATACAGCAGGACAGTATACAGTATACAGTAGGACAGTATACAGCCGGACAGTATACAGCCGGACACTATACAGCAGGACACTAGGACAGTATACAGTAGGACAGTATACAGTAGGACAGTATACAGTAGGACAGTATACAGTAGGACAGTATACAGTATACAGCAGGACAGTATACAGCAGGACAGTATACAGCAGGACAGTATACAGCAGGACACTAGGACAGTATACAGTAGGACAGTATACAGTATACAGCAGGACAGTATACAGCAGGACAGTATACAGTAGGACAGTATACAGCAGGACAGAATACAGCAGGACAGTAGGACAGTATACAGCCGGACAGTATACAGCCGGACAGTATACAGCCGGACACTATACAGCCGGACACTATACAGCAGGACACTAGGACAGTATACAGTAGGACAGTATACAGTAGGACAGTATACAGCAGGACAGTATACAGCTTGACAGCAGGACAGTATACAGCAGGACAGTATACAGCAGGACAGTATACAGCCGGACAGTATACAGTAGGACAGTATACAGCAGGACAGTATACAGTAGGACAGTAGACAAGTATATAGTAGGGCAGAATACAGCAGGGCAGTAGGACAGTATACAGCAGGACAGTATACAGTAGTACCATATACAGCAGGACAGTAGGACAGTATACAGCAGGACAGTATACAGCAGGACAGTATACAGTAGGACAGTATACAGTAGGACAGTATACAGCAGGACAGTAGTACGGTATACAGTAGGACAGTATGCCCGTAGGACAGTAGGACGGTATACAGCAGGACAGTAGGACAGTATACAGTAGGACAGTATACAGTAGGACAGTATACAGTAGGGACGGTATACAGCAGGACAGTATACAGCAGGACAGTATACAGCAGGACAGTATACAGCAGGACAGTAGTATGGTATACAGCAGGAAAGTAGGACAGTATACAGCCGGACATTATACAGCAGGACACTATACAGCAGGACAGTAGGACAGTATACAGTAGGACAGTATACAGTAGGAGAGCAGGACAGTATACAGTAGGACAGTATACAGTAGACAGTATAATATAGGACAGTTTACAGTAGGAGAGCAAGACGGTATATAGCAGGACCGTATACAGTAGGACAGTATACAGCAGGACAGTATACAGCAGGACAGTAGGACAGTATACAGTAGGACAGTATACAGTAGGAGAGCAAGACAGTATATAGCAGGACCGTATACAGTAGGACAGTATACAGTAGGACAGTATACAGCAGGACAGTATACAGCAGGACAGTATACAGCAGGACAGTAGGACAGTATACAGCAGGACTGTATACAGCAGGACAGTATACAGCAGGACAGTATACAGCAGGACAGTAGGACAGTATACAGTAGGACAGTATACAGCAGGACAGTAGGACAGTATACAGTAGGACAGTATACAGTAGGACAGTATTCAGTTGGACAGTATACAGCAGGACAGTATACAGTAGGACAGCAGGACAGTATACAGCAGGACAGTATACAGTAGGACAGCAGGACAGTATACAGTAGGACAGCAGGACAGTATACAGTAGGACAGTATACAGTAGGACAGTATACAGTAGGACAGCAGGACAGTATACAGCAGGACAGCAGGACCTAGGACAGCAGGACAGTATACAGCAGGACAGTATACAGTAGGACAGCAGGACAGTATACAGCAGGACAGTATACAGCAGGACAGTATACAGTAGGACAGTATACAGTAGGACAGCAGGACAGTATACAGTAGGACAGCAGGACAGTATACAGCAGGACAGTATACAGCAGGACAGTAGGACAGTATACAGCAGGACAGTATACAGCAGGACAGTATACAGTAGGACAGTATACGGTAGGACCGTATACAGCAGGACAGTATACAGCAGGACAGTATACAACAGGACAGTAGGACAGTATACAGCAGGACAGTATACAGCAGGACAGTATACAGCAGGACAGTATACAGCAGGACAGTATACAGTAGGACAGTATACAGCAGGACCGTATACAGCAGGACAGTATACAGCAGGACAGTATACAGCAGGATAGTATACAGCAGGACAGTATACAGCAGGACAGTATACAGCAGTACAGCAGGACAGTATACAGCAGGACAGTAGGACAGTATAAAGCAGAAAAGTATACAGCAGGTCAGTATACAGCAGGATAGTATACAGCAGGACAGTATATAGCTTGACAGCAGGACAGTATACAGCAGGACAGTAGGACAGTATAAAGCAGAAAAGTATACAGCAGGTCAGTATACAGCAGTACAGTATACAGCAGGACAGTATACAGCAGGACAGTATACAGCAGGACAGTATACAGCAGGACAGTATACAGTAGGACAGTATACAGCAGGACAGTATACAGCAGGACAGTATACAGTAGGACAGTATACAGCAGGATAGTATACAGCAGGACAGTATACAGCAGTACAGCAGGACAGTATACAGCAGGACAGTAGGACAGTATAAAGCAGAAAAGTATACAGCAGGTCAGTATACAGCAGTACAGTATACAGCAGGACAGTATACAGCAGGACAGTATACAGCAGGACAGTATACTGCAGGACAGTATACAGTAGGACAGTATACAGCAGGACAGTATACAGTAGGACAGTAGACAAGTATACAGTAGGACAGTATACTGCAGGACAGTATACAGTAGTACCATATACAGCAGGACAGTAGGACAGTATACAGCAGGACAGTATACAGTAGGACAGTATACAGTAGGACAGTATACAGCAGGACAGTATACAGCAGGACAGTAGTACAGTATACAGTAGGACAGTATACAGTAGGACAGTAGGACGGTATACAGCAGGACAGTATACAGCAGGACAGTAGGACAGTATACAGTAGGACAGTATACAGTAGGACAGTATACAGTAGGACAGTAGGACGGTATACAGCAGGACAGTATACAGCAGGACAGTATACAGCAGGACAGTAGTATGATATACAGCAGGAAAGTAGGACAGTATACAGCCGGACAGTATACAGCAGGACACTATATAGCAGGACAGTAGGACAGTATACAGTAGGACAGTATACAGTAGGAGAGCAGGACAGTATACAGTAGGACAGTATACAGTATGACAGTATACAGCAGGACAGTAGGACAGTATACAGTAGGACAGTATACAGTAGGAGAGCAAGACAGTATACAGCAGGACCGTATACAGTAGGACAGTATACAGCAGGACAGTATACAGTAGGACCGTATACAGCAGGACAGTAGGACAGTATACAGCAGGACAGTATACAGTAGGACAGCAGGACAGTATACAGTAGGACAGTATACAGTATACAGCAGGACCGTATACAGCAGGACCGTATACAGCAGGACAGTATACAGCAGGAATATATACAGCAGGACAGTATAGAGTAGGACAGTAGGACAGTATACAGTAGGACAGTATACAGTAGGACAGTATACAGCAGGACAGTATACAGCAGGACAGTATACAGTAGGACAGTACACAGTAGGGCAGTATACAGCAGGGCAGTAGGACAGTATACAGCAGGACAGTATACAGTAGTACCATATACAGCAGGACAGTAGGACAGTATACAGCAGGACAGTATACAGTAGGACAGTATACAGTAGGACAGTATACAGTAGGACAGTATACAGCAGGACAGTATACAGCAGGACAGTAGTACGGTATACAGTAGGACAGTATACCGTAGGACAGTAGGACGGTATACATCAGGACAGTAGGACAGTATACAGTAGGACAGTATACAGTAGGACAGTATACAGTAGGAACGTAGGGACGGTATACAGTAGGACGGTATACAGCAGGACAGTATACAGCAGGACAGTATACAGCATGACAGTATACAGCAGGACAGTAGTATGGTATACAGCAGGAAAGTAGGACAGTATACAGCCGGACATTATACAGCAGGACACTATACAGCAGGACAGTATACAGTAGGACAGTATACAGTAGGAGAGCAGGACAGTATACAGTAGGACAGTATAATATAGGACAGTTTACAGTAGGAGAGCAAGACAGTATATAGCAGGACCGTATACAGTAGGACAGTATACAGCAGGACAGTATACAGCAGGACAGTATACAGCAGGACAGTATACAACAGGACAGCAGGACAGTATACAGCAGGACAGTATACAGCAGGACAGTATACAGCAGGACAGTAGGACAGTAGGACAGTATACAGTAGGACAGTATACAGCAGGACAGTATACAGCAGGACAGTATACAGCAGGACAGTATACAGCAGGACAGCAGGACAGTAGGACAGTATACAGTAGGACAGTATACAGCAGGACAGTAGGACAGTATACAGTAGGACAGTATACAGTAGGACAGTATTCAGTTGGACAGTATACAGCAGGACAGTATACAGTAGGACAGCAGGACAGTATACAGCAGGACAGTATACAGCAGGACAGTATACAGTAGGACAGCAGGACAGTATACAGTAGGACAGTAGGACAGTATACAGTAGGACAGCAGGACAGTATACAGCAGGACAGTAGGACAGTATACATTAGGACAGTATACAGCAGGACAGTATACAGTAGGACAGCAGGACAGTATACAGTAGGACAGCAGGACAGTATACAGCAGGACAGTAGGACAGTATACAGCAGGACAGTATACAGCAGGACAGTATACGGTAGGACAGTATACAGCAGGACAGTATACAGCAGGACAGTATACAACAGGACAGTAGGACAGTATACAGCAGGACAGTATACAGCAGGACAGTATACAGCAGGACAGTATACAGCAGGACAGTAGGACAGTATACAGTAGGACAGTATACAACAGGACAGCAGGACAGTATACAGCAGGACAGTATACAGCAGGACAGTATACAGCAGGACAGTATACAGCAGGACAGTAGGACAGTATACAGCAGGACAGTATACAGTAGGACAGTATACATCAGGACCGTATACAGCAGGACAGTATACAGCAGGACAGTATACAGCAGGATAGTATACAGCAGGACAGTATACAGCAGGACAGTAGGACAGTATACAGCAGGACAGTATACAGCAGGATAGTATACAGCAGGACAGTATACAGCAGGACAGTATACAGCAGGATAGTATACAGCAGGACAGTATACAGCAGGACAGTAGGACAGTATACAGCAGTACAGCAGGACAGTATACAGCAGGACAGTAGGACAGTATACAGCAGAAAAGTATACAGCAGGTCAGTATACAGCTTGACAGCAGGACAGTATACAGCTTGACAGCAGGACAGTATACAGCAGGACAGTATACAGCAGGACAGTATACAGTAGGACAGTATACAGCAGGACAGTATACAGCAGGACAGTATACAGCAGGACAGCAGGACAGTATACAGCAGGACAGTATACAGCAGGACAGTAGGACAGTATACAGCAGGACAGTATACAGCAGGATAGTATACAGCAGGACAGTATACAGCAGGACAGTATACAGCAGGATAGTATACAGCAGGACAGTATACAGCAGGACAGTAGGACAGTATACAGCAGTACAGCAGGACAGTATACAGCAGGACAGTAGGACAGTATACAGCAGAAAAGTATACAGCAGGTCAGTATACAGCTTGACAGCAGGACAGTATACAGCTTGACAGCAGGACAGTATACAGCAGGACAGTATACAGCAGGACAGTATACAGTAGGACAGTATACAGCAGGACAGTATACAGCAGGACAGTATACAGCAGGACAGTATACAGCAGGACAGTATACAGCAGGACAGTATACAGTAGGACAGTATACAGCAGGACAGTATACAGTAGGACAGTAGACAAGTATACAGTAGGACAGTATACAGCAGGACAGTATACAGTAGTACCATATACAGCAGGACAGTAGGACAGTATACATCAGGACAGTATACAGTAGGACAGTATACAGTAGGACAGTATACAGTAGGACAGTATACAGCAGGACAGTAGTACAGTATACAGTAGGACGGTATACAGTAGGACGGTATACAGTAGGACAGTATACAGCAGGACAGTAGGACAGTATACAGTAGGACAGTATACAGTAGGACAGTATACAGTAGGACAGTAGGACGGTATACAGCAGGACAGTATACAGCAGGACAGTATACAGCAGGACAGTATACAGCAGGACAGTAGTATGGTATACAGCAGGAAAGTAGGACAGTATACAGCCGGACAGTATACAGCAGGACACTATACAGCAGGACAGTAGGACAGTATACAGTAGGACAGTATATAGTAGGAGAGCAGGACAGTATACAGTAGGACAGTATACAGTAGGACAGTATACAGCAGGACAGTAGGACAGTATACAGTAGGACAGTATACAGTAGGAGAGCAAGACAGTATACAGCAGGACCGTATACAGCAGGACAGTATACAGCAGGACAGTATACAGTAGGACCGTATACAGCAGGACAGTAGGACAGTATACAGCAGGACAGTATACAGTAGGACAGCAGGACAGTATACAGTAGGACAGTATACAGTAGGACAGTATACAGTAGGACCGTATACAGCAGGACCGTATACAGCAGGACAGTATACAGCAGGACAGACAGTAGGACAGTATACAGTAGGACAGTAGGACAGTATACAGTAGGACAGTATACAGTAGGACAGTATACAGCAGGACAGTATACAGTAGGACAGTACACAGTAGGACAGTATACAGCAGGACATTAGGACTGTATACAGTAGGACCGTATACAGCAGGACAGTATACAGCAGGACAGTATACAGCAGGACAGTATACAGCAGGACAGTATACAGCAGGACAGTATACAGCAGGATAGTATACAGCAGGATAGTATACAGCAGGACAGTAGGACAGTATACAGCAGGACAGTATACAGCAGGACAGTATACAGCAGGACAGTAGGACAGTACAGTAGGACAGTATACAGTAGGACAGTATACAGTAGGACAATATACAGCAGGACAGTAGTACAGCAGGACAGTAGGACAGTATACAGTAGGACAGTATACAGCAGGACAGTATACAGCAGGACAGTAGGACAGTATACAGTAGGACAGTATACAGCAGGACAGTAGGACAGTATACAGTAGGACAGTATACAGCAGGACAGTATACAGCAGGACAGTATACAGCAGGACAGTATACAGTAGGACAGGACAGTATACAGCAGGACAGTATACAGTAGGACAGTATACAGTAGGACAGTATACAGTAGGACAGCACACAGTAGGACAGCACACAGTAGGACAGCACACAGTAGGACAGCATACAGCAGGACAGCACACAGCAGGACAGCACACAGCAGGACAGCACACAGCAGGACAGCACACAGCAGGACAGCACACAGCAGGACAGCACACAGCAGGACAGCACACAGCAGGACAGCACACAGCAGGACAGCACACAGCAGGACAGCACACAGCAGGACAGCACACAGTAGGACACAGCAACCTCTCTCTCTCTCCCACCACCTCTCTCTCTCTGTCTCCCTCCTCCTCCATCTCTCTCTGTCTCCCTCCTCCCTCCTCCATCTCTCTGTCCCTCCTCCTCCTCCTCCTCTGTCTCTCTGTCCCTCCTCCTCCTCTCTCTGTCTCCCTCCTCCTCTGTCTTTATGTGGATGAGATGTAGTCTGGAGAATGTATATCCTGGTAGATGTGTTCCAGTCTACTTTTTAAATGGAGAAATCTAATCAGAGAACATGTTGCTATTGGGACCTAACCTCTATTAATATCTCTCCTTCCTCCCTCCTCGACCTCTCTCTCTCCATCTCTCTCTGTCTCTCTCCTCCTCCATGTCTCTGTCCCTCCTCCTCCTCCACCTCTCTCTGTCTCCCTCCTCCCTCCTCCATCTCTCTGTCCCTCCTCCTCCTCCTCTCTCTCTGTCTCCTCCTCCTCCTCCATCTCTCTGTCTCTCTTTTTAAATGGAGAAATCTAATCAGAGAACATGTTGCTATTGGGACCTAACCTCTATTAATATCTCTCCCTCCTCCATCTCTCTGTCCCTCCTCCTCCTCCACCTCTCTCTGTCTCCCTCCTCCTCTGTCTTTATGTGGATGAGATGTAGTCTGGAGAATGTATATCCTGGTAGATGTGTTCCAGTCTACTTTTTAAATGGAGAAATCTAATCAGAGAACATGTTGCTATTGGGACCTAACCTCTATTAATATCTCTCCCTCCTCCCTCCTCGACCTCTCTCTGTCCCCCCCTCTCTCTCTCCTCCACGATCTCTCTCTCCTCCTCGACCTCTCTCTGTCCCTCCTCCTCCATCTCTCTCTCTCTCCCCCTCTCTATCTGTCTCTCTCTCTCCCCCTCTATCTCTCTCTGTCCCTCCTCCTCCATCTCTCTCTCTCCCCCTCTCTATCTGTCTCTCTCTATGTCCCCTCTCTCTCCCTCCTCCTCCATCTCGCTTTGTCTCTCTCTCTCCCCCTCTCTCTCTCTCTCTGTCTCTCGCTCTGTCTCTATCTCTCTCTCTGTCTCTCCCTCCTTCTATCTCTCCCTCCCCCTCTCTATCTCTCTCTGTATCTTTCTCCCTCCTCTCTCTATCCCTCCCCCTCCCCCCTTCTCTCTCTCTCTGTTCCCAGGGTCTCTATGATAACTTCCTGTCTATGCGTGTTAAGGACCCCGGTCTTGGCAGAGTGTGTCAGGCTCTGGATTGGTTGGGCTTCTCAGATGGGTTGACCCAGGCCATGCTGCAAGGACAAAACTTCTCTCTGCTGCGATACCAGCCCTTCCTCCCCGCAGCTTTCCACTTCCTGTTTGCTCACACACACGTCCCCCGCATCAACTACCCCCACAGCCAGTACGAGGTACACACACAAAACCTGGGCTTAGAAAGAATGTGGTGTTCCTCTGGGTTCTATTCTAGGAACAGATAGATAGAATGAGGTGTTCCTCAGGGTTCTATTCTAGGAATAGATAGATAGAATGCGGTGTTCCTCAGGGTCCTATTCTAGGAATAGATAGATAGAATGAGGTGTTCCCTCAGGGTTCTATTCTAGGAATAGATAGAATGCGGTGTTCCTCAGGGTTCTATTCTAGGAATAGATATAATATGGTGTTCCTCTGGGTTCTATTCAACGAATAGATATATAGAATGTGGTGTTCCTCAGGGTCCTATTCTAGGAATAGATAGATAGAATGTGGTGTTCCTCAGGGTTCTATTCTAGGAATAGATAGATAGAATGTGGTGTTCCTCACGGTTCTATTCTAGGAATAGATAGATAGAATGTGGTGTTCCTCAGGGTTCTATTCTAGGAATAGATAGATAGAATATGGTGTTCCTCGGGGTTCTATTCTAGGGAATGATAGATAGAATGTGGTGTTCCTCAGGGTTCTATTCTAGGAATAGATAGAATGTGGTGTTCCTCAGGGTTCTATTCTAGGAATAGATAGATAGAATGTGGTGTTCCTCTTGGTTCTAGTCTAGGAACAGAAAGATAGAATGTGTTGTTCCTCAGGGTTCTATTCTAGGAATAGACAGATAGAATGTGGTGTTCCTCTTGGTTCTATTCTAGGAACAGATAGATAGAATGTGGTGTTCGTCTGGGTTCTATTCTAGGAACAGATAGATAGAATGTGGTGTTCCTCTTGGTTCTATTCTAGGAATAGATAGAGAGATAGAATGTGGTGTTCCTCTTGGTTCTATTCTAGGAATAGATGGATAGAATGTGGTGTTCCTCTGGGTTCTATTCTAGGAACAGATAGATAGAATGTGGTGTTCCTCATGGTTCTATTCTAGGAACAGATAGATAGAATGTGGTGTTCCTCTTGGTTCTATTCTAGGAATAGATAGATAGAATGTGGTGTTCCTCTTGGTTCTATTCTAGGAACAGATAGAATGTGGTGTTCCTCTGGGTTCTATTCTAGGAACAGATAGATAGAATGTAGTGTTCCTCAGGGTTCTATTCTAGGAATAGATAGATATAATGTGGTGTTCCTCTGGGTTCTATTCTAGGAATAGATAGATATAATGTGGTGTTCCTCTGGGTTCTATTCTAGGAATAGATGGATAGATAGAATGTGGTGTTCCTCTTGGTTCTATTCTAGGAACAGATGGATAGAATCTGGTGTTCCTCAGGGTTTTATTCTAGGGACTGATAGATAGAATCTGGTGTTCCTCAGGGTTTTATTCTAGGGACTGATAGATAGAATCTGGTGTTCCTCAGGGTTTTATTCTAGGGACTGATAGATAGAATCTGGTGTTCCTCAGGGTTTTATTCTAGATCCTCTGTTATTTCAGCCATAGCTCTCTATAATAATTTATTGTCCCTCTCTCTTCCCCTTCTCTCCTCTCTTTCCCCTCTCTCCTCTCTTCCCCCTCTCTCCTCTCTTTCCCCCTCTCTCCTCTCTTTCCCCCTCTCTCCTCTCTTTCCCCCTCTCTCCTCTTTCCCCCTCTCTCCTCTCTTTTCCCCTCTCTTCTCTCTTTTCCCCTCCTCTCTTTTCCCCCTCTCTCCTCTTTCCCCCTCTCTCCCCTCTTTCCCCCTCTCTCCTCTCTTTCCCCCCTCTCCTCTCTTTTCCCCTCTCTCCTCTCTTTCCCCTCCTCTCTTTTCCCCCTCTCTCCTCTCTTTCCCCCTCTCTCCTCTCTTCCCCCTCTCTCCTCTCTTTTCCCTCTCTCTCCTCTCTTTCCCCCTCTCTCCTCTCTTCCCCCTCTCTCTCCAGGCTCTAACTAAGACCTCAGCCAGCAGGAACGCTCTGGCGGCCATGTTGTCTGAAGTCCCAGCATGCATCAGGACTAGAGTCAGTGAGCTTAGTCTCAGTCTGGACATCCTGTCGCTCCTGCTGGATATCATCTGTCCCAAACTACGACCTGTAGGTACACACACACACACACACACACACTGGATATTATCTGTCCCAAACTACGACCTGTAGGTACACACACACACACACACACACACACACACACACACACTGGATATTATCTGTCCCAAACTACGACCTGTAGGTACACACACACACACACACACACACACACACACACACACTGGATATTATCTGTCCTAAACTATGACCTGCAGGTACACACACAGTGTCTTGTTTATGGTCTTATACAGCTGGTTGAGAGGTCTCAGTGCATCAGTCTTGT
>NW_027009979.1:32500-36884 GCF_036934945.1 Oncorhynchus masou masou
ATACACACACACACACACCTAAAACACAAATACACACACACCTAAAACACACACACACCACACACACACACACACACACCTAAACACACACCTAAACACACACACCTAAACACACACACCTAAACACACACACCTAAACACACACACACCTAACACACACACACCTAACACACACACACACACACCTAACACACACACACACACCTAACACACACACACACCTAACACACACACACACACCTAACACACACACACACCTAACACCTACACACACCTAACACACACACACCTAACACACACACACACCTAACACACACACACCTAACACACACACACCTAACACACACACACCTAACACACACACACCTAACACACACCTAAACACACACACCTAAACACAAATACACACACACCTAAACACACACCTAAACACACACACCTAAACACAAATACACACACACCTAAACACACACACACCTAAACACACACACACCTAAACACACACACACACCTAAACATACACACACACACACCTAAACACACACACCTAAATACACACACCTAAATACACACACCTAAATACACATACCTAAATACACATACCTAAATACACACCTAAATACACACCTAAATACACACACACACACACACACACACACACACACACACACACACACACACACACACACCTAAAACACCTAAACACACACACCTAAACACAAATACACACACACCTAAACACAAATACACACATACACACCTAAATACACACCTAAATACACACCTAAATACACACACACACCTAAAACACAAATACACACACACCTGAAACACAAATACACACACACACACACACACACACACACCTAAAACACATACACACACACACACACCTAAAACACAAATACACAAATACACACACACACACACACCTAAAACACAATACACAAATACACACACACACACCTAAAACACAAATACACACACACCTAAAACACAAATACACACACACACACCTAAAACACAAATACACACACACACACACACACACCTAAACACACACACACACCTAAACACACACACACACACCTAAACATACACACACACCTAAACACACACACCTAAACACAAATACACACACACCTAAACACACACACACCTAAACACACACACACCTAAACACACACACACCTAAACACACACACACACCTAAACATACACACACACACACCTAAACACACACACCTAAATACACACACCTAAATACACATACCTAAATACACATACCTAAATACACACCTAAATACACACACACACCTAAACACAAATACACACCTAAACACACACCTAAACACACACCTACATACACACCTACATACACACTTAAATACACACACACACACACACACCTAAATACACACCTAAATACACACACACACACACACACACACACACACACACACACACACACACACACACACCTAAAACACCTAAACACACACACCTAAACACAAATACACACACACCTAAACACAAATACACACATACACACCTAAATACACACCTAAATACACACACACACCTAAAACACAAATACACACACACCTGAAACACAAATACACACACACACACACACACACACACACACACACACACACACACACACACACACACACACACACACACACCAAAAAACACATACACACACACACACACACCTAAAACAGAAATACACAAATACACACACACACACACACCTAAAACACAATACACAAATACACACACACACACCTAAAACACAAATACACACACACACACACACACACACCTAAACACACACACACACCTAAACACACACACACACACCTAAACATACACACACACACACCTAAACACACACACCTAAACACAAATACACACACACCTAAACACACACACACCTAAACACACACACACCTAAACACACACACACACCTAAACATACACACACACACACCTAAACACACACACCTAAATACACACACCTAAATACACACACCTAAATACACATACCTAAATACACATACCTAAATACACACCTAAATACACACACACACCTAAACACAAATACACACCTAAACACACACCTAAACACACACCTACATACACACCTACATACACACTTAAATACACACACACACACACACACACACACACACACACACACACCTAAAACACCTAAACACACACACCTAAACACAAATACACACACACCTAAACACAAATACACACATACACACCTAAATACACACCTAAATACACACACACACCTAAAACACAAATACACACACACCTGAAACACAAATACACACACACACACACACACACACACACACACACACACACACACACACACACACACACACACACACACACACACACACACCTGAATCCTCCTCCCCCTCCCCCCCCTCCTCCCTCTCTGCAGATGACTTCGTCAACCATTTTGAAAAGAAGGTCGACGACATCCGATCCTCGTTTGCTAAGTCAAACGACACTGCTGGTTCTGCTCACACTGCCCTACCCTGTGCTCTGACCTCTTTCTCCCCTCTCTCTCCAGATGAAATCTCGCTTCTTGTGACGGCCGGCCGCCCAACAACCTGCCCGCTCGACCCTATCCCCTCCTCTCTCCTCCAGACCATTTCCGGGGACCTTCTCCCTTACCTCACCTCGCTCATCAACTCATCCCTGACCGCTGGCTACGTCCCTTCCGTCTTCAAGAGAGCGAGAGTTGCACCCCTTCTGAAAAAACCTACACTCGATCCCTCCGATGTCAACAACTACAGACCAGTATCCCTTCTTTCTTTTCTCTCCAAAACTCTTGAACGTGCCGTCCTTGGCCAGCTCTCCCGCTATCTCTCTCAGAATGACCTTCGTGATCCAAATCAGTCAGGTTTCAAGACTAGTCATTCAACTGAGACTGCTCTTCTCTGCATCACGGAGGCGCTCCGCACTGCTAAAGCTAACTCTCTCTCCTCTGCTCTCATCCTTCTAGACCTATCGGCTGCCTTCGATACTGTGAACCATCAGATCCTCCTCTCCACCCTCTCCGAGTTGGGCATCTCTGGCGCGGCCCACGCTTGGATTGCGTCCTACCTGACAGGTCGCTCCTACCAGGTGGCGTGGCGAGAATCTGTCTCCGCCACGCGCTCTCACCACTGGTGTCCCCCAGGGCTCTGTTCTAGGCCCTCTCCTATTCTCGCTATACACCAAGTCACTTGGCTCTGTCATAACCTCACATGGTCTCTCCTATCATTGCTATGCAGACGACACACAATTAATCTTCTCCTTTCCCCCTTCTGATGACCAGGTGGCGAATCGCATCTCTGCATGTCTGGCAGACATATCAGTGTGGATGACGGATCACCACCTCAAGCTGAACCTCGGCAAGACGGAGCTGCTCTTCCTCCCGGGGAAGGACTGCCCGTTCCATGATCTCGCCATCACGGTTGACAACTCCATTGTGTCCTCCTCCCAGAGCGCTAAGAACCTTGGCGTGATCCTGGACAACACCCTGTCGTTCTCAACCAACATCATGGCGGTGGCCCGCTCCTGTAGGTTCATGCTCTACAACATCCGCAGAGTACGACCCTGCCTCACACAGGAAGCGGCGCAGGTCCTAATCCAGGCACTTGTCATCTCCCGTCTGGATTACTGCAACTCGCTGTTGGCTGGGCTCCCTGCCTGTGCCATTAAGCCCCTACAACTCATCCAGAACGCCGCAGCCCGTCTGGTGTTCAACCTTCCCAAGTTCTCTCACGTCACCCCGCTCCTCCGCTCTCTCCACTGGCTTCCAGTTGAAGCTCGCATCCGCTACAAGACCATGGTGCTTGCATACGGAGCTGTGAGGGGAACGGCACCGCAGTACCTCCAGGCTCTGATCAGGCCCTACACCCAAGCAAGGGCACTGCGTTCATCCACCTCTGGCCTGCTCGCCTCCCTACCATTGAGGAAGTACAGTTCCCCGCTCAGCCCAGTCAAAACTGTTCGCTGCTCTGGCCCCCCAATGGTGGAACAAACTCCCTCACGACGCCAGGACAGCGGAGTCAATCACCACCTTCCGGAGACACCTGAAACCCCACCTCTTCAAGGAATACCTAGGATAGGATAAGTAATCCTTCTCACCACCCCCCTTAATGATTTAGATGCACTATTGTAAAGTGGCTGTTCCACTGGATGTCAGAAGGTGAATTCACCAATTTGTAAGTCGCTCTGGATAAGAGCGTCTGCTAAATGACTTAAATGTAAATGTAAATGTAAAACACATACACACACACACACACACCTAAAACAGAAATACACAAATACACACACACACACACACCTAAAACACAATACACAAATA
>NW_027009980.1:0-36881 GCF_036934945.1 Oncorhynchus masou masou
TTGAGACAAACACAAGTTGCTCAAAAACTGGTAACATAGTCAAGTTAGTTTTTCTCTATGACTTGAACAAATTTCTTGAAACATGATTCACAGCTGGAAAAATGTTTGCTCAGAAAACCAAACTGAAATGTGATTAAAAGTCAGGCAAACATAAGAATAACCTACCTGCATTTTGTTGGGGTCTGATTCCTTCTTGCCACCAGACACTGCAATGGTGGCAAAGTACTGGATGACACGCTTGGTGTTGACAGTCTTTCCTGCACCGGATTCTCCGCTGGTTTATATGACAGAGAAAGAGGGGTTTTAGTTACGTGTTTGAGTGTCAGATTGTCTTTCACTAAGAAATAGCATAGAAAAATACCTGTTTTCTAACATAAGTAAATCATTAACAAATAGTTCCACTCATCGACTCGTTATTACACATAGCCTGATGCTCTAATCCATTCATATTGTCATGCATTTCATCACACCAAGTGACCCAACTTATTACAATAGAAACACTTCCTCAAGTGACATTTTAGTAAACAACTTACGTAATCAGGACGGACTGGTTCTCCTTATCTGGAACCAAAAAACACATTGCTTATCATACTCAATCAACATTTATGGGTACATTATTGCATGCGCATGAATTTAATTTTGGAACATTTTCCATTCATGGAAACTGAAATCTGACATTCCCAGCAAACTGTTCTAACCTAGATGAGAAAACTCTGAAGCATATTTGAACTGGATTTGTTTTGATTTTACACCCAACTATCCATCCATCCATCCATCCATGTACACTTATGGACATCCATAGAGCTCCATTTTTATGGATTGTCTATCCATGTGAGAGACGACGACTCGGTCTCGACCTTTAAGTCCGGTGAAATTCTCCTGTCTTAGCTGGGTTCCTGTATGAACTTAAGCATTCTCTCTCTCTCTCTCTCTCTCTCTCTCTCTCGGAGGAGGAGGAGGACCTGAGCCCTAGGACCGTGCCTCGGGACTATCTGGCTTGATGACTCCTTGCTGTCCCCAGTCCACCTGGTCGTGCTGCTGCTCCAGTTTCAACTGTTCTGCCTGCGGATATGGAACCCTTATCTGTTCATCTGACGTGCTACATGCTGTTTTTGACTCTCCCTCTCTCTCTACCGCACCTGCTGTCTCGACCTCTGAATGCTCGGCTATGAAAAGCCAACTGACATTTACTCCTGAGGTGCTGACCTATTGCACACTCTACAGCCACTGTGATAGTTATTTGACCCTGCATGTCATCTATGAACATTTGAACATCTTGTATGGCCTTAATGGCCATATACTCCTATAATCTCCAGCCAGAAAAGGACTGGCCACCCCTCAGAGCATGGTTCCTCTCTAGGTTGTCTTGGGTTTCAGGCTGGGTTTCTGTATAAGCACTTTCTGATATCTGCTTATGTAAAAAGGGCTTTATAAATAAATGTGATTGATTGATCCATCCATCCATCCATGAGATTTCGTACCAATCATCATGAACTGAAAGGCGTTGTCAGAGACGGAGAAGATATGGGGTGGAGCCTCTACTCTCTTCTTCCCTCTGTGGCGTTGACAACCTCTTCATCGTACACAGGGAGCCACTTGTAGGGGTTCACCGTGGCACAGAAGAGCCCAGAGTAGGTCTGGATGAAAGCATAATTAATTTAGGAGATTAACAAAGTCAGATTGACATTTACCTGGATTTATGTGAGGATGTGGGTGTACTTTGGTAAACTGATGTGGGTTTACTGTATTGAAAATGTTTTGGTTTCTACCATTTAATTATGTGTAGTACTGTATATGTGTGTTTATTATGTTCATGTGTGTGTGTGTTTGTATGTGCAGGTTTCTTACATAGATCATCCATGCTGCATAACGCTCTTTGAGGTTATACAACACAGAGGCTTCATTCAGGTAGGTCATCATGGCCATGTCCTCAATCTTGTCATACTTAGGGGGGTTCATCTCATAGATGTCTGCATCTTTGAACTCCTTTCCTTCCTGAAACATTCAGAAATCTCGGTTACACACAGATCAAACTGGATGACTGAATGCTTTTTGCTCATTAAATACAAGTTTAATCATTTAAAAAAATGCATATCCACATTAATCCAACTACTTAGTTATCACCCACTGACACATAACTGGTGATTCTTGACAAGTCATCATAAGAAATTACATATAATTTTTAAATAGCAGCATTAAAATTGATGTCTTTGAAGTTTATATTCTGCTTACAAAAAACATTGGAAGTTTGTTTTTGCATTGAGTTGACTTTTCAAGAATTAGAGTGCACAAACTTGAACTTGAGTACTTTTCAGATCAGGCTTACCTCCTTACTTCCGTCAGGTCTCGTAACTGTTACAGTACACTTCCCGTCGGCCCTGGCAGTGACTAAACCCTTAAGGTACAGCTCCACCTTGTCTGTCACATAGCAGGCGTTCTTTGAATCAAAGGGCGTGGCTTGTGCCTCCATCCTCTCCTTCTCAGACTTACGAAGGTATATGGCAGCCTTGCCGTAGGCTTGCATCTCTGCATCCGTACTCATGGTGACGGATAACTAGGAAAGAAATTAAACAAGAAACATGATTGACTCTGTGGTGCTTCCTCCTCAGTCAACAGAGTTAGGTGAGCGGTATCTCTAACCAAATATTCTCATCACTTCTTATGTGAAGACTGAAACCATGTCTCACCTTCTTTTCCCCTTCCTACAGATGAATGTGTACTTCTTGGAGGACCCTGTGACACATGAGAGTGTTGTGAAAACCCACAAGTCTAAAGCTTTATCATTGAACCCCTAAAGGGCTAGAAAACATTTAACTCAATCATTACATGTCCAATTCAACTACAGGTGCAACTGGTAACTTTAATTTACTACACATCCAGACATTCTGTCAGGAATTCAAATAAATTCCCATAAAACCCAGATACATTCTAGAACACCCTTTCAAGTGCAGGAGCACCACTTTTGACTGTAAATGAAAGTCACAGATTTTATGTAAAACACATAATAAAAACAACATTATTTTTAATGCCACTTGATTTAATATTGTAAAATCTTACAGAACTCAATTCAAATAGTGCAGTTAGCTACTGCCTCAGATGCTGAGTGCAAGGACGAGATACATTTAAAAATCAAAGGAGGTGGAGAGGTCTTACCACAGAGGAAGAAGGTATCTGACTCATGGATGCTGGGGCCTCAGCCTCCTTATATCTGGTTGGAAGTGCCAACCAAGCAAAAGTTAATTATGGACCACTCTGGGAAAGGACATGTATTGACTGAGAGACCTCTGTGTGTCTGTGTCTCACTAGCACCTCCCACTTCCATGAGCACCACACTCCCATTACATGACTCTTAAATTACATGTTTTTAATGTTTGTCTCCGAATTGAATTTCAATGAATTAACATAAATGAGATTCATTACTAATAGTTATGACAATATCAAAAGTTTGATTAATCTAATTGATTCCAATGTTACTACCAATGACCCTCAAATACTGTAGTGGAATCCATGTTGCCCCAATAATAAAGCTAGAATGGAAACATGTAGGCTTTTAATTACAGCTCATGAAACTGTTAAATATAATGTTTAGGTAAACTATATATAAACATGTATGTGAACACCCCTTCAAATGAATGGATTCGGATATTTCAGCCACACCCAATGCTGACAGGTGTATAAATTCGAGCACACCGCCATGCAATCTCCATAGACAAACATTGGCAGTAGAATGGCCATACTGAAGAGCTCAGTGACTTTCAACGTGGCGCTGTCATAGGATGCCACCTTTCCAACAAGTCAGTTCATCAAATGTCTGCCCTGCTAGAGCTGCCCCGAGCAACGGTAAGTGCTGTAGTTTTGAAGTGGAAACGTCTAGGAGCGACAACTGCTTAGCCGCGAAGTGGTAGGCCACAAAAGCACACAGAATGGAACCCGCCGAGAGCTGATGCACATACAAATCGTCTGTCCTCGGTTGCAACACTCACTATCGAGTTCTAAACTGCATTTGAAAGCAATGTCAGCACAATAACTGTTTATCGGAAACTTAATGAAAAGAGGTTTCCATGGCCAAGCAGCCGCACACAAGCCTAAGATCACCATGCCCAATGCCAAGCACCAGCTGGACTGGTGTAAAGCTCGCCGCCTCTGAAGCAGTGGAAATATGGGCTCTGGAGTGATGAATCACGTAAAACCATCTGGCAGTCTGATGGACAAATCTGGGTTTGGAGGAAAGCTACCTGTCCGAAGGTGTAGTGCCAACTGTAAAGTTTGGTGGAGTAGGTATAATGGTCTGGGGCTCTTTTTCATGGTTCAGGCCCCTAAGTTCCAGTGAAGAGAAATATTAACGATACAGCATACAATGATATTCTAGGCGTCTCTGTGCTCTCAACGTTGTGGCAACAGTTTGGGGAAAGCTCTTTCCTGTTTCAGCATGACAATGCCCCCGTGCACAAAGCGAAGCCCATACAGAAATGGTTTGTCGAGATCGGTGTGAAAGAACTTGACTGGTCTGCAGAGAGCCCTGACCTCAACTCCATCAGACACCTTTGGGATGAATTGGAACACCGACTGCGAGCCAGGCCTAATCGCCCAACATCAGTGCCCGATCTCACTTATGCTCTTGTGGCTGAATGATAGCAAGTCTCCACAGTAATGTTCCAACATCTAGTGGAAAGCCTTTCCAGAAGAGTGGAGGCTGTTATAGCAGCAAAGGGGAGACCAACTCCATATGAATACCTATGATTTTGGAATGAGATGGTCGACGAGCAGGTGTCCACATACTTTTGGTTATGTAGTTTATCAACAGTATGATCGTTGTTCCACGAAATGAGTCCCTTTAGCATCCCTTTGACATTTTAAGTAGAAATTGAAACCCAATAATGCTTTATAAAAGCCTGTTATAGTAAATGAAATGCTCTGATTTTTAATATAAATGAAGACTTGCTAGTGGTAAAATGCATTTAGGAATGTCCCTGTGTGAACCCTCTGTGACTTCTAGGAAGGATTTAACCTCCTTAACCCCAATCATTTTATCATTGCTGGTTGTTTTGTTGCTTTGACAAATACATTTTGGAAGATTATTATTTATTTAATGTGATTAGTGACTCATTTTAAGGTCAACGTGATCTGAACTCTTGTTTTAATATGATGATTCCTTCTCCTTTTGAAATCTTTTTTTTCAATGCAAACATTGAACATCTAATAGTCAAATCTTGGTGTAAAAGCAGGTGAGCTGGTGGAAAACTGAGCGGGTCGAGAAGAGGCACTTACTATAGTATTATTTTTGTTTAACCTCTTGAGATGGGAAAACGTGTTTTATTACGTTGAACGTGTTCTCTTTACGACAGAATGTTAAAATTAGGTGAAATAAAACGTTTTCATTCCAAGTTTCACTACCCAGAAGGGGCTCATCATGTGGAAGGACCCATGTTCCTATTGAAGATTCTGGAGGCACTTTTATTTGTCTCACATGTCAGTTGGCTAAAACGGTCCGGTAGGATTCTTATGACACATATCACCAGTCCAGTATTTCAATAATCTTATCCACTCATATTGCTGACAGCGATATAACTGCCTCAAACTGTTCTCACAGTCTGAAGTGAACTGCTTAGCAGCTGAGCTGGCTTCAACGATGACCTTTATTTATGACCTTTTCTGTTTCGCCATGAATGTTCTGAGAGACCACAGAGCATCACTCAGGGCAACATACACATCCCCTGCAAAGGGATAAATGTAAGCAAATAAACATGGCAAATGATTTCCTCTGGTCTGAAACGGCACCAAGAACACTGTTAGAACTCATCGAAACTTTAGAAGTATGGTATGAAACATTTGGTGTTCGAGTTTGGTCCAGTGTGGCTCAGTTGGTAGAGCATGGCACTTGCAATGCCAGGGCTGTGGGTTCAATTCCTCTAGAGGGACCAGTACAAACAAATATGAAAATGTTTGCACTCACGACTGTACATCCCTCTGGATAAGAGCATCTGCTAAATGACTTAAATGAAATGGGAAAATATGATAAGTTAAGGGACTGTCTGTGATGTGAGGAGCCCATATTTACACAGTGTCAATCCACAAAAACAAGAGGCCATCTTAGAAAGTATGTGTTTTATAAAATGCTGCCTATTCTAACACAGATATCATAGAGGGCAGTTATTACACCTTGAGTAGATACAGATACGAAATGCTCTACAGTTCTGGAACCGAATAAGTTAGGAACAACAAAACAACAACAACAAAAAGACAGAGAGTGTGGGGGGGTTAAACTCTGATAACACACAGGTACTTAATGAATGGTAGAAGGGGTTTGCTAATTTGTTCTCAAGTACTGAGAAAATGTGGCAAATTTTGAGGAAGAATTTTATAAAGCCACATGTTCCCTGAAAACTAAACTTTAAAAAAACAATGTCAGAGCCCTCTTATAGCTAGCATTTTATACAATGTTCCCAACACAAGAAGATAGTTTGGTAGGAAGTCATTTTATACAATGTTCCCAACAAAAGAACAGAGTTCGGTAGGATGTCATTATATACAATGTTCCCAACAAAAGAACAGAGTTCGGTAGGAGTGCTTTTAGCTTTGCTGAACTATCATCGTGGAACATTTTACGCAGCTATTTTCATGTCTCTCCAGGAATGTTCATTCGGGTTCAAGTCCTGGCTCTGGTTGGGCCACTCAAGGACATTCAGATACTTGTCCCGAAGCCACTCCTGCGTTGTCTTGGATGTGTGCTTAGGGTCGTTGTCCTGTTGGAAGGTGAACCTTCACCCCAGTCTGAGGTCCTGAGTGCTCTGGAGCAGGTTTTCATCAAGGATCTCTATGTACTTTGCTCCGTTCATCTTTGCCTTGATCCTGACTGGTCTCCCAGTCCCTAACATAATGCTTCACCGTAGGGATGGTGCCAGGTTTCCTCCAGATGTCACACCTTGATCCTGACTGGTCTCCCAGTCCCTAACATAATGCTTCACCGTAGGGATGGTGCCAGGTTTCCTCCAGACGTGATGCTTGGCATTCAGGCAAAAGAGTTTAATCTTGGTTTCATCAGACCAGAGAATCTTGTTTCTCATGGTCTGACAGTTTTTAGGTGCCTTTTGGCAAACTCCAAGCGGGCTGTCATGTGCCTTTTACTCAGGAGAGGCTTCCATCTAGCCACTCTACCATAAAGGCCTGATTAGTGGAGTGCTGTAGAGATGGTTGTCCTTCTGGAAGGTTCTCCCATCTCCACAGAGGAACTCTAGAGCTCTGTCAGAGTGACCATCGAGTTCTTGGTCAACTCCTGATCAAGACCCTTCTCCCCTGATTGCTCAGTTTGGCCAGGTGGCCAGCTCTAGGAAGAGTCTTGTTGGTCCAAACTTCTTCCATTTAAGAATGATGGAGGCCACTGTGTTCTTGGGGACCTTCAATGCTGCAGACATTTTTTGGTAACCTTCCCCAGATCTGTGCTTCGACACGATCCTGTCTAGCTCTATGGACAATTCCTTCAACCTTATGGCTTCATTTTTGTTCTGACACGCACTGTCAACTGTGGGACTTTAAATAGACAGGACTTTCCAAATCATGTTCAACCAATTGAAATGACCACAGGTGGACTCCAATGAATAATCAATGCAAACAGGATGCACCTGAGCTCAATTTCAAGTCTCACAGCAAAGGGTCTGAATATTTATATAAGTAAGGTATTTTTTATTTTTTATTTCTAATTGGGTTGTTCCTGGTACTTTTGGGTTGTTTGGGGTGATTAGCAAGACCCCTTGGGGGAGTCATAGGGAAAACAAAAACACTGAAAGATATTGGTTATGCCTCGTATTCCAAGGTGTATCAGACGTGTGTGTGTCCTGTTCTGAACTATTCAGCAGGAAGGTGGGGTTCTAAAAGGTGTAATCAAATGAACATGTCCATAACAGAGAAGGACGTTATTTTTTAGGTGTCCACAAGTTTGCTCCTATATTGGCAGTAACTGGGGACATGGGCTGGGAACATATAGCAAAGTGCATGTATGTATAGATTGTGTAGGTCTCTCTCTCACACCTGACTCTTCTCTTTGTGTCAGAATGGGTTTAAACGCCATCCGTTTCATTAATTTGTTCCCTCTCCAGGGTTATTGTTATTTCTTGGATTACCTTATCTGCTGGTATATATTAATATTAATTCATTCTTTATGCCCAGTGTCCACACAGCACATCAGTACAAGAAGCCCCATATCTACTGGATACACTAGTTGAGCAGGGTGACCATCTTTAAGGATCCCATCAAGGCCTTTTCATTTCTTGGACTGTGCTCTCGTCTTCACTGCAGCCAGGGTTTATTGTTTGATATATCTGCCAACGCAGCCTAATTCTGGCACCGATACACCTGTTATTAGACAATATATTTACTTGCCATGTTTGTGGGTGGAGAGAACATTAGCACCATGCAAACTAAACGTTTATGACATGAAGTTATTTTAATGTGCAAAGATCTTGCATGATATATGACCTGTGTTTTTGTATTTGAGGAAGATGTTTCTCTAAGATCCAAACTTGCTCTGGGCAGAAGTTACCCTCTGGGATATGTGCAGCTGTCATACCCAACTAGACAACTGTGCATTTGGCCAAAAAGACCTCAACTGACTTAACAACCATGGACCTTCTCACTATGCAGATCAGGGGTCATTTCAAGTAAATTCAGGAGATGAACTGAATTGTCTATTTGAAAGCATTGTGAAATATTTGAAATTGGTTTACTTCCTGATTGAACTGAATTGAACTTCTTCCACTCCAGCACTAACAAACTGGACCAGATTTCAAGTAATTGAGGGCTAAATTGAGATCATGATTAGTTGTAAGTCAAATGTTATTGGTCACGTAGCACATATTTTACATATGTTATCACAGGTGCAGCGAAACACTTATGTTCCTATCAGTGCAGTAATACCTAACAATACAATAGAGGCAAATCCCCCAAAATAAGACGTTTTCATTGGTCAGAATGCAATGAGGAGATTGAGATTAAGAATCCAGGTTCAGTATTTATTACACAGCGGAACAGGAACACAGAGCACATGAGGGGAGGGTTTGATTGAGGTTGATTAAGGTTTAGGATTTGGAGTTGGGGCTTGTTAAGGCCGATAGGAAGGTAAGGTTGTGGAAACGTAGAAACATAAAATTGTAGTTTAAAACGTTAGACAAACAACTTCTTATGAGACATTAGCTTGTTATTTAGTGGGTTAGGCCGATAGTTTCCCCTTTTGCAGTGTGACTTCTCAAGGAAATGTACCACGTGTACAAATTATGTTGGGACTATATTAGATGTGCAGTGACATTTAGTGGGACATTTATCCTAACTGGGTGAGTGAACCACTTCTATATGGAAATGAAGTGTGACATTGATCCTAACTGAGTGCAGTGAACCACTTCTATATCGAAATGAAAGGGGTGTAAAAAGGCAGAGGAGAGGTGATAGGGGAGGATAGGGGAGTGGTAACAGGTGGGGAGGATAGAGGAGTGGTAACAGGTGTGAAGGATAGGGGAGTGGTAACAGGTGTGGAGGATAGGGGAGTGGTAACAGGTTTGGAGGACAGGGGAGTGGTAACAGGTTTGGAGGATAGAGGAGTGGTAACAGGTTTGGAGGATAGGGGAGTGGTAACAGGTTTGGAGGATAGGGGAGTGGTAACAGGTTTGGAGGATAGGGGAGTGGTAACAGGTTTGGAGGATAGGGGAGTGGTAACAGGTTTGGAGGACTAGGGAGTGGTAACAGGTTTGGAGGATAGGGGAGTGGTAACAGGTTTGGAGGATAGGGGAGTGGTAACAGGTGTGGAGGATAGGGGAGTGGTAACAGGTTTGGAGGATAGGGGAGTGGTAGCAGGTGTGGAGGATAGGGGAGTGGTAACAGGTTTGGAGGATAGGGGAGTGGTAACAGGTTTGGAGGATAGGGGAGTGGTAACAGGTTTGGAGGATAGGGGAGTGGTAGCAGGTTTGGAGGATAGGGGAGTGGTAACAGGTGTGGAGGATAGGGGAGTGGTAACAGGTTTGGAGGATAGGGGAGTGGTAACAGGTGTGGAGGATAGGGGAGTGGTAACAGGTTTGGAGGATAGGGGCATAATTAGGAACAATTGGGAGTCCTGTAGGAGTGGCATGACCCTTCCAAACAGTTGATTTTGCCAAAGAATGTTTACATTGACAAGAAATTTGAGTGACCCCTCTCACAATGGAAATAAATGTCTTCAAAGACGGAAGGCAGGCGGGAGGAGGCGAGATTAGGTGGGACCATTTTATCCAATGAAAGGGCAGATATGCATGTTAATAACAGATAGATAGAGGACTCATAATTGTATCTTTGCCATTACAGTGTCTGTGAGAGCATGGGCAGTGCCAATGAGGCTATCTCCATTTTAGAGCAGTCAATTGTATTCTCCTTCATTGGCTGATGGCTCCCAACTCATAGGAATCCCAACCTGATTTCAAGTAATTAAGGGCTAAATTGAAGGTTATGGTAATTTATTTTAGCTGAAACCACTGTGTTAGTGCTGGTATGGAATAAAAGCCTGCACTCCATGTGGATGGGCTGTACAGAACAGGAGTTGTAGGCCCCTGATATACTATTATAAACTGTCAAATGTTATTAAGCAAAGTAAACTGTCATTATAAAACTGTGATTGTACATTTGTATTTTAGCAGGGCTTTGGGAGGATTGGATAGTAACTGTTGATCCAATACATTTTGTTCTGTAAAACGCCCTGCAAAGTAGTTGGCCTGAGACGCCCCAGAGTCTTGGATCACGTCAGCATTTTTTTTTTATATGATTCAATCTATTAAAATGTCAAAGCCACTAAAGTCTATATCTGGATTTGAAATGTCACATGCTGTGGCATGGACCTACAAAACATCCAATCTTGGCTCGGTTAATTCAGATTTTATTTCCCAGATCACATATCTTGCTGTAAATCTATGACGGTGTCAGCAATGTGAGGACCTCATGGTCGACTAATAAGGTGAAAATAATGTGCTGGCCTGTATCGGATCTCTCTGTGCTCCCCCTTTCAGCATGCAGTGTAATGTCAATGGAATATTAATCTAATACATTTACAAGGATAAACACTTGGATCAAACGGGTAGCTGTTGTGTTTTTCAGCAAGTTGTACAAATCTTTGGACTAACAAGTCCACAGTTATTACCCCTCTGCCTAGTGACCTTCTCCAAACATGACCATGATCCAAACTGGGTGTCAGAAATACATGCAGCCTAAAGTAGTTTAGGATTGCTTTATGGCCCTGCCTCATTGAGATGGTATCAAACCTGCTGAGCTGTTCTTGAAACTCCAATTTGATCCCATACAGTCGATGGCAGTGTTACAGGAAGCAAACTAAAGCAACAGATCATTTACAAGCCCAATATGTCCATGTTCAGAAACAGGCGAGTCAGAAATACATCCAGCTTCCACAGCAATACAGCATCTTCAGAAAGTATTCAGACCCCTTCCCTTTTTCCACATTTTGTTACGTTACAGTCTTATTCTAAAATTGATTAAAATCAAGTAAATTCCTCATCAATCTTCACAGAATTTCCCATAATGACATAGCGAAAAAATACCTTATTTACATAAGTATTCAGACCCTTTGCTATGAGACCCGAAATTGAGCTCAGATGCATCCTGTTTCCATTTATCATCCTTGTCATGTTTCTACAAATTGACTGGAGTCCACCTGTGGTAAATTAAATTGATTGTACAGGATTTGAAAAGGCACACACCCGCCTATATAAAGGTCCCACAGTCGACAGTGCATTTCAGAGCAAAAAACAAGACAATTATTTCCTTCACAATTTGGAACATAAAAAGTTATTAATAAACAAATTAGGCATATTTGTGCAGTCTTGATACAACATTTTCAACAGAAATACAATGGTTCATCGGATCAGTTTAACATTTTTGCACATACACTGCTACCATCTAGTGTCCAAAATGTATATTGCAACAGGGCTGGAATAATACATTATTGCCTTTCTCTTGCATTTCAAAGATGATGGTACAAAAAAAAATACAAAAGAACGTTGTTTTTTTATTTGAATGATCTTCTCCAGATCTATTGTGTTATATTCTCCTACATTCCTTTCATACTTCTACAAACTTCAAAGTGGTACCAAGAATATGCATATCCTTGCTTCAGGGCATGAGCTACAGGTAGTTAGATTTGGTTATGTCGTTGCAGGCGAAAATTGATTTGACTCCTTAATTTAAGCAGTTGAATAAACTGTATTTTTACCAGGGCCTTTGGAGGATTTGATAGTAACTTTTGATCCAATATATTTTGTTCTGTAAAACGACTCAGTATGTGCAAGCCAAGTAGTTTTGCCAGACATACGTGCAGCCTAAAGTCAATTGGGATTGCTTTGTGATGCTCTGGGATAGAGATGGAATCAAACCACATCTGCTGACTTGTTCTTGCAGCTACAATTTGATCCCAAACAGTCGAATGCAGAGGTACAACAAGTATATCAAAGCAGTATATACAGTTGAAGTCGGAAGTTTACATATACTTAGGTTGGAGTCATTAATACTCGTTTTTCAACCACTCCACAAATTTGTTGTTATAGTTATGGCAAGTCGGTTAGGACATCTACTTTGTGCATGACACAAGTAATTTTTCCAACAATTGTTTACAGATAGATTATTTCACTTATAATTCATGTATCACAATTCCAGTGGGTCAGAAGTTGACTGTGTCTTTAAACAGCTTGGAAAATTCTAAAAAATTATGTCATGGCTTTAGAAGCTCCTGATAGGCTAATTGACATCATTTTAGTCAATTGGAGGTATACCTGTGGATGTATTTCAAGGCCTACCTTCAAACTCAGTGCCTCTTTGCTTGACATCATGGGAAAATCAAAAGAAATCTGCCAAGACCTCAGAAAAAAAAAGTTGTAGACCTCCACAAGTCTGGTTCATCCTTGGGAGCAATTCCCAAATGCCTGAAGGCACCACGTTCATCTGTACAAACAATAGTATAAACACCATGGGACCACGCAGCCGTCATACCACTCAGGGCGGAGATGCGTTCTGTCTCCGAGAGAAGCACGTACTTTGGTGCGAAAAGTGCAAATCAATCCCAGAACAACAGTAAAGGCCCTTGTGAAGATGCTGGAGGAAACAGGTACAAAAGTATCTATATCCACAGTAAAACGAGTCCTATATCGACCAAACCTGAAAAAGAGCTCAGCGAGGAAGAAGCCACTGCTCCAAAACCGCCATAAAAATCCAGACTACGGTTTGCAACAGCACATGGGGACTAATATCGTACATTTTGGAAAAATGTCCTCTGGTCTGATGAACCAAAAATAGAACTATTTTAACGCATTATTTTCATTTTATTTGCGATTTTCAGAAATCGTTAACGTTGCGTTATGCTAACGAGCCTGAGGCTTTAGTCACAATCCCGGATCCGGGATGGGGAGTTTCAACAGGTTAACTGGAGTCTTTGACCATTTTTTGGGCATTCCTCTGACACCGCCTAGTATATAGCTCCTGGATGGCAGGAATCTTGACCCCAGTGATGCACTGGGCCGCACGCACTACCCTCTGTAGTGCCTTACTGTCAGATGCCGAGCAGTTTCCATACTAGGCAGTGATGCAACCGGTCAGGATGCTCTTGATGGTGCAGCTGTAGAACTTTTTGAGGATCTGGGGGAACCATGCTGAATCTTTTCAGTCTCCTGAGGGCGAAAAGGTGTTGTCCTGCCCTCTTCACGACTGTTTTGGTGTGTTTGAACCATGATAGTTGGCTGGTGATATGGACACCAAGGAACTTGACCAGCTCCACTACAGCCCCGTCTATGTTAATGGGGTCCAGTTCAGTCTGCCTTTTCCTGTTGTCCGCAACTAGCTCATTTGTCTTGCTCACATTGAGGGAGAGGTTGTTGCCCTGGCACCACACTGCCAGGTCGCTGACCTCTTCCCAATAGGCTGTCTCATTATTGTCGGTGATCAGGCCTAGCACTGTTCTGTCATCAGCAAACTTAATGAGGGTGTTGGAGTTGTGTTTGGCCACGCAGTCGAGGGTGAACAGGGAGTACAGGAGGGGATGAAGCATGTACCAGGATCCAGTTGCAGAGTGAGGTGCTTAGTCCCAGGGTCCTTAGCTTAGTGATGGGCACTATGGTGTTGAATGCTGAGCTGTAGTCAATAAACAGCATTCTCACATAGGTGTGCCTTTTATCCAGGTGGGAAAGGGCAAAGTGGAGTGTGATAGAGATTGCGTTGTCTGTGGATCTGTTGGGGCGGTATGCGAATTGGAGTGGGTCTAGGATTTCCGGGATGATGGTGTTGTGAGCCATGACCAGCCTTTTAAAGCACTTCATGGCGACGTACCAGTATGCCAGTGCCACAGGGAGGTAATCTTTTAGGCAGGTTACCTTCGCTTCCTTGGGCACAGGAACTATGGGTGTCTGCTTGAAACATATAAGTATTACAGACTCGGTCAGGGAGAAGTTGAAAATATCAGTGAAACTTGCCACTTGCCACTTGGTCCACGCATGCTTTGTGTACACGTCCTGGTAACCTGTCTGGCCCCGTGGCTTTGTAAATGTTGACCTATTTAAAGGTCTTGCTCACATTGGCTATGTAGAGGGTGATCACACAGTCGTCCGGAACAGCTATTGCTCTCATTTATGCTTCAGTGTTGCTTGCATCGAAGTGAGCATAAAAGACATTTAGCTCGTCTGGTAGGCTCGCGTTACTGGGCAGCTCGTGGCTGTGATTTCCTTTGTAGTTCGTAATAGTTTTCAAGCCCTGCCACATCCAACAAGCCTCAGAGCCAGTGTAGTAGGATTCAATATTAATCCTGTATTGACGCTTTGCCTATTTGATGGTTCGTCTGAGGGCATAGCGGGATTTCTTATAAGCGTCCGGATTACTGTCCCACTCCTTGAAAGCGGCAACTCTCCCCTTTAGCTCAATGCGGATGTTGCCTGTAATCCATGGCTTCTGGTTGGAATATGTACGTATGGTCACCATAGGGATGACATCGTCGATGCACTTTTTGATGAAGCCGGTGACTGAGTTGGTATACTCCTCAATGCCATTGGGTGAATCCCGGAACATATTCCAGTCTGTGCTAGCAAAACAGTCCTGTAGCGTAGCATCCACGTCATCTCATCACTTCCGTATTGAGCGAGTCACTGGTACAACCTGCTTTAGTTTTTACTTGTAAGCAGGAATCAGGAGGATATTATTATTGTCAAATTTGCCAAATGGAGGGCGAGGGAGAGCTTTGTATGTGTCTCTGCGTGTGAAGTAAAGGGGGTCGTGAGTTTTTTTACGCTCTTGTTGCACATGTGACATCCTGGTAGAAATTAGATACAATGGATTTAAGTTTGCCTGCAATCAAGTCCCTGACCACTGCCGGGGCGGCAGGGTAACCTAGTGGTTAGAGCGTTGGACTAGTAACCGAAAGGTTGCAAGTTCAAACCCCCAAGCTTACAAGGTACAAATCTGTCGTTCTGCCCCTGAACAGGCAGTTAACCCACTGTTCCTAGGCTGTCATTGAAAATAAGAATTTGTTCTGAACTGACTTGCCTAGTAAAATAAAAAAAATAGGAGCGCCACTTCTGGATGAGCATTTTCTTGTTTATGTCTTTGTACAGCTCGTTGAGTGCGGTCTAAGTGCCAGCATCGGTTTGTGGTGGTAAATAGACGGCTACGAATACAATAGATGAGACCTCTCTTGGTAGATAGTGTGGTCTACAGCTTTTCATGAGGTACTCTAGCTCAGGCAAGCAATGTCTCAAGAATTCTTTAATATTAGACATCGCGCACCAGCTGTTATTGACAAATAGAAACACCCCCCCGCCCCTTGTCTTACCAGGAGTAGCTTTTCTGTCCTGCCAATGTGTCACGGTTGTCTGTGGTGGAAGAAGGTGAGGACCAATGCGCAGCGTGGTAAGTGTTCATATTCTTTAATAGAACTCAGAACACTAAAATACAAAACCAACAAGAGAACGAAATGAAACCAAAACAGTTCTGTGTGGTACAGATACGAAACAGAAAATAATCACCCACAACTCAAGGGTGAAAACAGGCTGCCTAAGTATGGTTCTCAATCAGGGACAACGATTGACAGCTGCCTCTGATTGAGAACCATACCAGGCCAAACACAGAAATACCAAATCATAGAAAAACTAACATAGACAACCCACCCCAACGTGACAGTACCCCCCCCAAGGTGCGGACTCCGGCCGCAAAACCTGAACCTATAGGGGAGGGTCTGGGTGGGTGTCTGTCTGCAGTGGCGGCTCTGGTGCGGGACGTGGACCCCACTCCACCATAGTCTTTCTCCACCTCTTAACCCACCTCCGTGGCGCCTTTTGAGGGGCAACCCTCGCCGCCGACCTCGGACTGGGAACCCTAGCAACGGGTCCCAAATGGACAGGAGATTCCGGCAGCACCGGATAGGCGGGAGACTCCGGCAGCTCCGGGGTGAAGGGCGATTCTGGCATCACCGGAGTAACTTACGGCTCTGGCAGCTCCTGACTGACCGGAGGCTCTGGCAGCTCCTGACTGACCGGAGGCTCTGGCAGCTCCTGACTGACCGGAGGCTCTGGCAGCTCCTGACTGACCGGAGGCTCTGGCAGCTCCTGACTGACCGGCGGCTCTGGCAGCTCCTGACTGACCGGCGGCTCTGGCAGCTCCTGACAGACCGGCGGCTCTGGCAGCTCCTGACTGACCGGCGGCTCTGGCAGCTCCTGACTGACCGGCGGCTCTGGCAGCTCCTGACAGACCGGCGGCTCTGGCAGCTCCTGATAGACGGGTGGCTCTGGCAGCTCAGGACAGACGGGAGACTCTGGCAGCTCAGGACAGGCGGGAGCACCTGTAGGGAGGAGACGGAGAGACAGCCTGGTGCTGGGGGCTGATAGGTCAAAATGTGTGAGACACAGAGAAGGTGAACGGATGAACTACCAGAAAAGAAAACAGTGGCGTGAAGAAGATAATGTAGGAACAATAGTGGTGTCACGTCTACTCCTGCTCCTCTCTGGCGCTCATTGTTGACAGTTTACTCATTTTTACGCACATCTGTCACCATCGTTACGCGCACCTGCGCCTCATGAGAGTCACCTGGACTCCATCACCTTCCTGATTACCTCCCCTATATCTGTCACTCCCTTTGGTTCTTTTCACAGGTGTTATTGATTCTGTTTCTGTGTTTTATGTCGGTACATTACGTGTTTCGTTCTGTTTAATTTATTATTAAATGCACTCCCTTTACTTGCTTCCTGACTCCTAGCGTATATTACAAGTGGATCAATATATTAGTAATCAGTTTTATTCTTGTCTTACAGTGTATACAGATGGTTTGAAGGATCCCATAAACGGGAAGACAGGCGCTGGTGTATTTATCCCTATGCAGTTGCCGTACCAGGCGGTGATACATCCCGACAGGATGCTCTCGATTGTGCATCTGTAGAAGTTTGTGAGTGCTTTTGGTGACAAGCTAAATGTCTTCAGCCTCCTGAGGTTGAAGAGGCCCTGCTGCGCCTTCTTCACCACGCTGTCTGTGTGGGTGGACCAATTCAGTTTGTCCATGATGTGTACGGCAAGGAACTTAAAACGTACTACCCTCTCCACTACTGTCCCGTCGATGTGGATAGGGGGGTGCTCCCTCTGCTGTTTCCATGAAGTCCATGATCATCACCTTTGTTTTGTTGAGGTTGAGTGTGAGGTTAACTTCCTGACACCACACTCCGAGGGCCCTCACCTCCTCCCTGTAGGCCGTCTCGTCGTTGTTGGTAATCAAGCCTGCCACTGTAGTGTCGTCTGCAAACTTGATGATTGAGTTGGAGGCGTGCATGGCCACGCAGTCGTGGGTGAACAGGGAGTACAGGAGAGGGCTCAGAACGCACCCTTGTGGGGCCCCAGTGTTGAGGCTCAGCGGGGTGGAGATGTTGTTACCTACCCTCACCACCTGGGGGCGGCCCGTCAGGAAGTCCAGTACCCAGTTGCACAGGGTAGGGTCGAGACACAGGGTCTCGAGCTTGATGACAAGTTTGGAGGGTACTATGGTGTTAAATGCTGAGCTGTAGTCGATGAACAGCATTCTCACATAGGTATTCTTCTTGTCCAGATGGGTTAGGGCAGTGTGCAGTGAGGTTGCGATTGCGTCGTCTGTGGACCTATTGGGGCGGTAAGCAAATTGGAGTGGGTCTAGGCATTCAGGTAGGGTGGAGGTGATATGGTCCTTGACTAGTCTCTCAAAGCACTTCATGATGACGGAAGTGAGTGCTACGGGGCGGTAGTCGTTTAGCTCAGTTACCTTAGCTTTCTTGGGAACAGGAACAATGGTAGCCCTCTTGAAGCATGTGGGAACAGCAGACTGGGATAAGGATTGATTGAATATGTCCGTAAACACACCAGCCAGTTGGTCTGGACGCGGCTGGGGATGCCGTAAGGGCCTGCAGCCTTGCGAGGGTTAACATGTTTAAATGTTTTACTCACGTCGGCTACAGTGAAGGAGAGTCTGCAGGTTTTGGTAGTGGGCCGTGGCACTGTATTGACCTCAAAGCGAGCAAAGAAATTGTTTAGTCTGTCTGGGAGCAAGACATCCTGGTCCGCGACGGGGCTGGTTTTCTTTTTGGAATCCGTGAATGACTGTAGACCCTGCCACATACCTCTTGTGTCTGAGCCATTGAATTGCGACTGTACTTTGTCTCTATACTGACACTTAGCTTGTTTAATTGCCTTGCGGAGGGAATAGCTACACTGCTTGTATTCGGTCATGTTTCCGGTCACCTTGCCCTGGTTAAAAGCAGTGGTTCGGGCTTTCAGTTCCGTGTGTCTGCACCTGGGTCTTATCCTGAGTTGTGATAAGTAGCCATATCTAGGAAAACCAAAGTTCCAAAGGCTGCGTCTAATATAGTGTATAAGAGGTCATACAATCCATTTTGCAGTGATTCCTAAGTTGTTGATGTAAAAAATATGTGTTGGTCTGTGCCGTTTAATGAGGAGCAAACAGACGCTGCACTTGACACTTATGACATGTCTAATTCCAGTTACTAATGAGCATGCAACCATTAAGAAAAGGTCTGTTAAATACCCGCGGATTGAAAAGGAATTGTATGGTTGACTGGGATGGCAAACAGGTATGGCTGCACAACTGACTGGCAAACTGAGGAATCATGTGACCTGACTGAACAAAAATAAACTTCACTTTGGGGCACTTTAAATTAATGTTTTATCAAAAACACAAACTCGTTTCTATCCTTCATTGAATCAGATAGCTCATTCATCACAAAACTCACTGATATTGCCAAATACTTTGCATTTACATGCCAGCAACGCACACTGACACTACACATCCAAGTATATCTGATCAAATTCTGAAAGAAGCATTGTAATTTTTAATTCTGTAAAGTGAGTGTGGGAGAGGTGAAAAAATGATTGCTGTCTATCAACAATGAGAAGCCACCGGGGTCGGACAGCTTGGAGGGGAAATGACTGAAGATGACACCAGATGATATTGCCACTCCTATTTGGCATATCTTCAATCTAAGCCCATTAGAAATTATGTTCCCTCAAGCCTGGAAGGTAAATTAAAAAAAATTGCATCCCAAGAATAGTAAAGCCCCCTTTACTTGCTCAAATAGCCAATCAATCAGCCTGTCACCAACCTTTAAACTTTTGGGAAAAATTGTGTTTGACCAGATTCAATGCTATTTTACAGTAAACAAATTGACAAACAGACTTTCAGCACGCTTAAAGGGTAGGACATTCAACAAGAACGGCACTTACACAAATTACTGATTGGCTGAGAGAAATTGATGATAAAAAGATTGTGGGAGTTGTTTCGTTAGACTTCAGTGCGGCTTTTAACATTATCGATCATAGTCTGCTGATGGAAAAACGTGTGTGCTGTGGCTTTACAGCCCCTGCTATGTTGTGGATAAAGAGTTACTTGTCTAACAGAACACAGATGGTGTTTAATGGAAGCCTCTACAACACAATCTAGGAAGAATCAGGGCAGCTGTCAAGACCCCTTACTTTTTAGAGGAACTATATGGGGCAAGAGAATTAGCCCCTTTAGTAGAAGCCAGCCATGCGCTAGACGATGTATTAGCCCCTTTATCTAAATCTGTGTCTGGAATACATGAAGGCAGTAGAAGTCAGCCAGGCGCTAGACGATGTATAGCCCCTTTATCTAAATCTGTGTCTGGAATACATGAAGGCAGTAGAAGCCAGCCAGTCGCTAGGCGATGTATTAGCCCCTTTATCTAAATCTGTGTCTGGAATACATGAAGGCAGTAGAAGTCAGCCAGGCGCTAGACGATGTATAGCCCCTTTATCTAAATCTGTGTCTGGAATACATGAAGGCAGTAGAAGCCAGCCAGTCGCTAGGCGATGTATTAGCCCCTTTATCTAAATCTGTGTCTGGAATACATGAAGGCAGTAGAAGTCAGCCAGGCGCTAGACGATGTATAGCCCCTTTATCTAAATCTGTGTCTGGAATACATGAAGGCAGTAGAAGCCAGCCAGTCGCTAGGCGATGTATTAAATCAAATCAAATTTTATTTGTCACATACACATGGTTAGCAGATGTTAATGCGAGTGTAGCGAAATGCTTGAAATACATGCAGGCAGTAGAGGCGATGTATTAGCCCCTTTATCTAAATCTGTGTCTGGAATACATGAAGGCAGTAGAAGTCAGCCAGGCGCTAGGCGATGTATTAGCCCCTTTATCTAAATCTGTGTCTGGAATACATGAAGGCAGTAGAAGTCAGCCATGCGCTAGACGATGTATTAAATCAAATCAAATTTTATTTGTCACATACACATGGTTAGCAGATGTTAATGCGAGTGTAGCGAAATGCTTGAAATGCATGCAGGCAGTAGAGGCGATGTATTAGCCCCTTTATCTAAATCTGTGTCTGAAATACATGCAGGCAGTAGAAGTATTAGTATTAGCCCGTTTAGTTGATCATTTAATAGGACTAAGTAAGTAAATCGTGGGAATTTTCATCAGTCGGTGTCGTTTACCTTTGATCTATGCATGTGAATGAGTGAAGGAACATCAGTATTTTCTGTGAGGTACTGTATAGGCTTTACCGGTGTGATTAGATAACTCGGTCCGGCGGAATAGGACGACACGAGAGCTTCTTTCAGACAGCGCTCCGTAAGCCACGCCCCAGTGGGCAGAGTTGGGCATGTTGGACTGGGACACGTTTTAATACCGTAAAAGGCCTCTAATTTTTTTTTACCGTGAGTCCGCAATGGTTCTGTGTTGCCTAGTTATGCGAATATATTTGAGACCAGTGTATTGCAGTTAATATAGCAGCATTTTTAACGTGCCCTTGTGAGTTTTCCGATCACAAATAAATACGATTCCAAGTATCAAGCGTGATGAAACGGATACGATTACTCATGCTAGTATGATGATATCTGCACACCCCTAGGTACTATGGGAACGGGGGCATAAATTGTTGACATAACTGTAATCCCAACCCAACCTTCATGTACCCGTTGTTAGTCAGTCACTTACCAAACTCTGTTTTTATTACCAAAATTATCCTATTCACACTATGTAGTCAATTTTGACACTAGAGTAAATGTTTCTGACTCATATCATGCATCATAGGCCGTTTTCCAAAGGAGAAGTCGGTTTTAAAGGGCAGTCTACTTTTAACTGTTGATTCGGTAATAGCCTTGATCTCTATGGCAGCTGTTTTATCTGGGATGACTGAAGACCTGATAAGAGCTTCTGCTTTATAGTTCTGCAATTGATACCACGAACAGGGCCATGTACCAAAAGTTCTAATATGTTAAACAGTCAACTTTAGTATCGCAATCATCTAAATAATGTTGTAAACAACCTGTTGGATCAGAATCAGGGTTGTGTTCATTAGGCACACCATTGCAAAACATTAAGAAGCTGGTGGCCACCGTCTTTCTTAAAATGAAGAAGGCATTGTTCAATGCTCAATGTTAAATTCACGTCTTTCTATTTAACTCATGTTAAATACATGTCAACAATCCTTCATTCAAAGGACCCTTCTCTGGATTAAATTGATAAAATGAATGGTATGAATGGAATGGTATGTTTTCGTTTTAGTTTCTTGAGGAATCACCCCAATAGCTTTTTAATAGCTACAATAATGTGGCATAGAGACTGTGACTTTCTAGCTAACCTTCCTTTCTAGCTAACCCTCCATTCTAGCTAACCTTCCATTCTAGCTAACCTTCCTTTCTAGCTAACCTTCCATTCTATCTAACCTTCCTTTCTAGCTAACCTTCCATTCTAGCTAACCTTCCTTTCTAGCTAACCTTCCATTCTATCTAACCTTCCTTTCTCAAAAATGCTTCCTCTTCTTTCAGAACTTATTCAACACTAATTATGTTCAAAATCACAACATTGAAGTGACTTCAGTGTGGAACCAATGTGTCTGATCAACTTGTCCTCACACTCCAAGGCCTTGGGACAGGACCTTCCTCTTTAGGTCACATAGGATCATGACTCCAGAGTCTCTTATTGGTTGTGTGCCATGTCAGATTTCTACACCATATGATGTGGTTAGCTGATATGTTAATAAACATCAAATACAGGCATTCTGAGAACTTTTTAATTTAAATTAATTTATCTGTTATTTTACCAAGTAAGTTGACTGAGAACAAGTTCTCATTTGCAGCAACGACCTGGGGAATAGTTACAGGATGAATGAGCCAATTGTAAACTGGGGATTATTAGGTGACCGTGATGGTTTGAGGGACAGATTGGGAATTTAGCCAGGACCCCGGGGTTAACACCCCTACGATAAGTGCCATGGGATCTTTAATGACCTCAGAGAGTCAGGACACCCGTTTAACGTTCCATCCAACATAAGGCACCCTACACAGGACAGTGTCCCCAATCACTGCCCTGGGCATTGGGATTTATATTTTTAGACCAGAGGAAAGAGTGCCTCCTACTGGCCCTCCAACACCATCTGGTCTCCCATCCAGGGACTGACCAGGACCAACCCTGCTTAGCTTCAGAAGCAAGCCAGCAGTGGTATGCAGGCTGGTATGCTGCTGGCCTACTTGCATGCGTCTTCAATGTTGTCAGCATGGAGGGTGGCCATTGTGTTTCAGAACCACAGATTTCACAAAACCTGCAACTAAAGTAATCTGACAGAGTAGGTAAATGCTCACTGCTCCATGACTGCCTTCTGACACCATGTGTCTAGTCTGTGTTGGCTGACTGTTGGGCCTTCATTCCAACCTCTCCCGCCACTGTGGATTCTATTTATAGCCATCCAATAAAACTGTGAAGCCTCCGCTATGCTGACAAAGTGATCTAGCCTCTAACTCAATGCAATTTGAACCCTCTGGTAAATCTGGATAAGTGTAACATTACCGAATACATTAAAATGCTTTTTTCCTAATCGGGTACAGACTTGTTATTGCTTGTGTAGCAGATGGGGAGCTGAAACTCAGGCCTCAGCCTGCAGTGTCTCCACTTGTGCTGCTGAACTGTTAGCTTTTTGGTGGTGCGACTGGTCAAGACTCTTCAGGAGTTCATGTGTTTGTGAGATAGAGGTCCTGTGTTTGTGAGATAGATGTCATGTGTTTGTGAGATAGAGGTCATGTGTTTGTGAGATAGAGGTCATGTGTTTGTGAGATAGAGGTCATGTGTTTGTGAGATAGAGGTCATGTTTTTGTGAGATAGAGGTCATGTGTTTGTGAGATAGAGGTCATGTGTTTGTGAGATAGAGGTAATGTTTTTGTGAGATAGAGGTCATGTGTTTGTGAGATAGAGGTCATGTGTTTGTGAGATAGAGGTCATGTGTTTGTGAGATAGAGGTCATGTGTTTGTGAGATAGAGGTCATGTGTTTGTGAGATAGAGGTCATGTTTTTGTGAGATAGAGGTCATGTGTTTGTGAGATAGAGGTCATGTGTTTGTGAGATAGAGGTCATGTGTTTGTGAGATAGAGGTCATGTGTTTGTGAGATAGAGGTCATGTTTTTGTGAGATAGAGGTCATGTGTTTGTGAGATAGAGGTCATGTGTTTGTGAGATAGAGGTCATGTGTTTGTGAGATAGAGGTCATGTTTTTGTGAGATAGAGGTCATGTTTTTGTGAGATAGAGGTCATGTGTTTGTGAGATAGAGGTCATGTGTTTGTGAGATAGAGGTCATGTTTTTGTGAGATAGAGGTCATGTGTTTGTGAGATAGAGGTCATGTGTTTGTGAGATAGAGGTCATGTGTTTGTGAGATAGAGGTCATGTGTTTGTGAGATAGAGGTCATGTTTTTGTGAGATAGAGGTCATGTGTTTGTGAGATAGAGGTCATGTGTTTGTGAGATAGACGTCATGTGTTTGTGAGATAGAGGTCATGTGTTTGTGAGATAGAGGTCATGTTTTTGTGAGATAGAGGTCATGTGTTTGTGAGATAGAGGTCATGTGTTTGTGAGATAGAGGTCATGTGTTTGTGAGATAGAGGTCATGTGTTTGTGAGATAGAGGTCATGTGTTTGTGAGATAGAGGTCATGTGTTTGTGAGATAGAGGTCATGTGTTTGTGAGATAGAGGTCATGTGTTTGTGAGATAGAGGTCATGTGTTTGTGAGATAGAGGTCATGTTTTTGTGAGATAGAGGTCATGTGTTTGTGAGATAGAGGTCCTGAGTTTGAGCCTCGGTATGTTCCGAATAAGGAGGAAGTGGTGATTGCTAAGCAAGCAGCATGACGTCTATTACACTTCATCAACTGAACATGAACTAGCTTGAGCCTGACCACGGAGTCCCACCAGAGTCGGTAAGCAAATCCATTGTCCCCACACACACACTCAACACCCAACACCATCTGCACACACACTCATACTTTCATGTTCATGTACACACCTAGTAAGGTTACAGCCTTGGTCCCCTGGACAATGTGAGTATAGTGAAACACAAATGCTGTTTTTCAACATACTACTATCATGCACATCCCATCCCTAGGGGCCAGTGTAGGAGGGGCCAGTTATTCAGCACACTACTATGATACACATCCCATCCCTAGGGGCCAGTGGACGAGGGGCCAGTAGAGGAAGCTCTGGTCTGCATTAGAGGTCTGTGGTATGCACAGCTGGGAGGGATTACTGAGCTAATCAGCTGAACCATCTCCCACCAGCAGGGTTTTTATTTTGCGTCATTCTTTTGACATCTACTTTTACAGTGTTCCATATTATCATTTATTGTTTGTCACCAACTGAACATGAACCAGATTGAGCTGGCCTGACCACGGAGTCACACCAGAGTCGGTAAGCAAATCCATTGTCCCCCCACACACACTCAACACCGTCTGCACACTCAACACGGTCCACACACTCATACTTTCATGTTCATGCACACACCTAGTAAGGTTACAGCCTTGGTCCCCTGGACAATGTGAGTATAGTGAAACACTAATGCTGTTTAAACGGTTCCGTCTGCATTAGAGGTCTGTGAACAGCTGGGAGGGATTACTGAGCTAATCAGCTGAACCATCTCCCACCAGCAGGGCTTTTATTTTGTATCATTCTTTTGACATCTCCTTTTAGAGTGTTCTGTATTATTATTTATTCTTTGTCACCAACTGAACACGAACGAAGCATTAAGGTTGTCTAAACAGTTCCTTAACAATTAAAATAAATACTAAAATGTTCCCATTATTTTTAGCGTACAATATTGCTCAGTATTTGTTTTATTTATTGTACAAATCCTCATGAAGGGTGCCAATAATTTTGAAGTTGACTGTACACTGAGTGTACAAAACATTAATTATGAACACCTTCCTAATATTGAGTTGCACCCCCCTTTTGCCCTCCACAAGGTAGAGAAAGTGTCCCAATGGAATGCTGGCCCATTTTGACTAGTAACCAAAAGGTTGCAAGTTCAAATCCCCGAGCCGACAAGGTACAAATCTGTCGTTCTGAATGAAGGCTATGGGGAACGTGCATCAAGATGGCAGAACAGATGTCACATCATAACTGCATTATAAGTAACATAAATTACAAACAATCAATTCAATGTAATGCAATGAAGGTCATTCAGCCCTGAAGGGCAAACATTTCTGGCAGGCATAGAACACAGTTAAAAGGCAATAATCATACACTTAAGGTAGACATTTTGAAAGATGTTCCATTGTGTTTCTTTCTACACACACGTATCTACTGCAGTGATCCCTCTACAGAGCACACACACCACGTTAGTCCATAAATACTTCCTGCCAGCCAGCCCAGGGGAAGCCCTTGTTGAGTACAGCCGTTGATCCCCAGTTTCCTAAAACACTCACACACGTCGTCTGTAAATATGCTAGCCAACCAACTGTCAGGGAAAACACTCTCTACATGCTGACTCACAGACATTCAGGGTGGAGAGGTTAACTGTGGTATTATTAACTGTTTGTTTTGACAATGATTTAGACTCCTCCGATTCCCAAATGCTTTACGCTCCTCTGATTCCTCAATGCTTTAGGCTCCTCCAATTCCCAAATGCTTTAGGCTCCTCCGATTCCTCAATGCTTTAGACTCCTCTGATTCCCCGCCAGGATCTCTTTCAGGCACCTCCACTAACCTTTGCAGTGGCAGGAAAAAGAAAGGCCCCTTTTGTAGCGTTTTCTAGTTTGGGCGTTTAGCGCCCTCTATTGGAGAAGAGCTATACTAAATGTTGTTTGAAGATTTGCAATAATTAGCAAGGCCCATGAGGCAGCTCATGTTCATTAATAAGGCATGCAACAAAAACATATTCAAAACATTTAGCACTGGAAAACAAAACATTAACCCTTCGCCTACAATTTCTGCGGAAATCTAAAATAAAACAAATATACATCAAAATCCATCAATTTAAGCTAGAGATACTTTTTCAGTTTTTTTTGCATGGGCTGCATGTCTCAATCTAACGCATCCGCCGATATCATGAAATATTACTTTTCTAAATTGCATTATTACGGTTTTCATGATTATACATATCATTGGCTATGTAGTTAAGAACAATGTGTTTATGCCGGTGCATGTCAGAGTGCGCTCTGCGGTGCATGTCAAATGACGGTGCATGTCAGAGTGGGCGCAACTGGTCGAAGAAAGTCAGGTGCAGGAGAGCAGAGATGAGTGAACAGGCACACTTTATTCAGCCAGAGGAAAACAGCTGGACGCAACTGCCTCACAACACTCCGGCCCAAGGGAAAAAGCACGCAACTGCCTCACAACACTCCGGCCCAAGGGAAAAAGCACGCAACTGCGTCACAACACTCCGGCCCAAGGGAAAAAGCACGCAACTGCGTCATAACACTCCGGCCCAAGGGAAAAAGCACGCAACTGCGTCACAACACTCCGGCCCAAGGGAAAAAGCACGCAACTGCGTCAAACACTCCGGCCCAAGGGAAAAAGCACGCAACTGCGTCACAACACTCCGGCCCAAGGGAAAAAGCACGCAACTGCGTCACAACACTCCGGCCCAAGGGAAAAAGCACGCAACTGCGTCACAACACTCCGGCCCAAGGGAAAAAGCACGCAACTGCGTCACAACACTCCGGCCCAAGGGAAAAAGCGAATGCGCACAAGCTACACAAACAGGTACAAATAACAAAACCACGGGTTACAACAATACCCGGCTCAAAACCAGCCTGAAGCTTCACACACGTAACGAACGAACAGTACCCCACACACATGGGGGGAACAGAGGAGAATATACAAGTAGAGAAATGAGGGGATGTAAAACCAGGTTTGTGGGAAAACAAGACAAAACAAAATGGAACATGAAAGGTGGAGCGGCGAAGGCTAGAAGACCGGTGACGTCGACCGCCGAACGCCGCCTCAACAAGGTGAGGGACCGACTCCGGCGGGAGTCGTGACAGTGCGTCTACCAGGGTCAAGATATCCTGTGGCGTGCCAGTGTTCGATAATTGGACCTTTATAGTTAGTCGTTTTTATTATGTTTTAACAAACCTTTTTGTACTTATGTTTTGTATATTGTTTTTGTTGTTGTGTGGTTTTCATATCAGTCCTTGGCCTTTCTAGACAAAAAAATAATCCCTATGAACCTTTTATGACCAGAGATCTGCTAATGAATCCTCATCCTGCTGACTTTATCCCGTCTCCACAATGTTTCTGATTGTTTACCAGACCACGACTTGGACATTCTATACTGCTCCTTGTTTCATCACCTTTACCTGGTTGTAATCTGGTTTGTTGAAATATAAACAACTAGAAAACTGGTTAAAAACTAGAAACAGGCTTCACTAAGCCAGATGTTGCCAACTGGGGTATTATTCAGTCAGTGACAATGTGTGTCTCTCGCTCTTTTTCTCTCTACAAACAAGCAAAGGATAAAATGATGCTTCAGATATAAATCAAGATGACTGTACTGGAGCTGTAGAGGAGTCTGGTCTCAGTACTGGAGCTGTAGAGGAGTCTGGTCTCAGTACTGGAGCTGTAGAGGAGTCTGGTCTCAGTACTGGAGCTGTAGAGGAGTCTGGTCTCAGTACTGGAGCTGTAGAGGAGTCTGGTCTCAGTACTGGAGCTGTAGTGGAGTCTGGTCTCAGTACTGGAGCTGTAGAGGAGTCTGGTCTCAGTACTGGAGCTGTAGTGGAGTCTGGTCTCAGTACTGGAGCTGTAGTGGAGTCTGGTCTCAGTACTGGAGCTGTAGTGGAGTCTGGTCTCAGTACTGGAGCTGTAGTGGAGTCTGGTCTCAGTACTGGAGCTGTAGTGGAGTCTGGTCTCAGTACTGGAGCTGTAGTGGAGTCTGGTCTCAGTACTGGAGCTGTAGTGGAGTCTGGTCTCAGTACTGGAGCTGTAGTGGAGTCTGGTCTCAGTACTGGAGCTGTAGAGGAGTCTGGTCTCAGTACTGGAGCTGTAGAGGAGTCTGGTCTCAGTACTGGAGCTGTAGTGGAGTCTGGTCTCAGTACTGGAGCTGTAGAGGAGTCTGGTCTCAGTACTGGAGCTGTAGAGGAGTCTGGTCTCAGTACTGGAGCTGCAGAGGAGTCTGGTCTCAGTACTGGAGCTGTAGAGGAGTCTGGTCTCAGTACTGGAGCTGTAGAGGAGTCTGGTCTCAGTACTGGAGCTGTAGAGTAGTCTGGTCTCAGTACTGGAGCTGTAGAGGAGTCTGGTCTCAGTACTGGAGCTGTAGTGGAGTCTGGTCTCAGTACTGGAGCTGTAGAGGAGTCTGGTCTCAGTACTGGAGCTGTAGTGGAGTCTGGTCTCAGTACTGGAGCTGTAGAGGAGTCTGGTCTCAGTACTGGAGCTGTAGAGGAGTCTGGTCTCAGTACTGGAGCTGTAGAGGAGTCTAGTCTCAGTACTGGAGCTGTAGAGGAGTCTGGTCTCAGTACTGGAGCTGTAGAGGAGTCTGGTCTCAGTACTGGAGCTGTAGTGGAGTCTGGTCTCAGTACTGGAGCTGTAGAGGAGTCTGGTCTCAGTACTGGAGCTGTAGAGGAGTCTGGTCTCAGTACTGGAGCTGTAGAGGAGTCTGGTCTCAGTACTGGAGCTGTAGAGGAGTCTGGTCTCAGTACTGGAGCTGTAGAGGAGTCTGGTCTCAGTACTGGAGCTGCAGAGGAGTCTGGTCTCAGTACTGGAGCTGTGGAGGAGTCTGGTCTCAGTACTGGAGCTGTAGAGGAGTCTGGTCTCAGTACTGGAGCTGTAGAGGAGTCTGGTCTCAGTACTGGAGCTGTAGAGGAGTCTGGTCTGGGTACTGGAGCTGCCGAGGAGTCTGGTCTCAGTACTGGAGCTGTAGAGGAGTCTGGTCTCAGTACTGGAGCTGTAGAGGAGTCTGGTCTCAGTACTGGAGCTGCAGAGGAGTCTGGTCTCAGTACTGGAGCTGCAGAGGAGTCTGGTCTCAGTACTGGAGCTGTAGAGGAGTCTGGTCTCAGTACTGGAGCTGCAGAGGAGTCTGGTCTCAGTACTGGAGCTGTAGAGGAGTCTGGTCTCAGTACTGGAGCTGTAGAGGAGTCTGGTCTCAGTACTGGAGCTGCCGAGGAGTCTGGTCTCAGTACTGGAGCTGTAGTGGAGTCTGGTCTCAGTACTGGAGCTGCCGAGGAGTCTGGTCTCAGTACTGGAGCTGTAGAGGAGTCTGGTCTCAGTACTGGAGCTGCCGAGGAGTCTGGTCTCAGTACTGGAGCTGTAGTGGAGTCTGGTCTCAGTACTGGAGCTGTAGAGGAGTCTGGTCTCAGTACTGGAGCTGTAGAGGAGTCTGGTCTCAGTACTGGAGCTGCCGAGGAGTCTGGTCTCAGTACTGGAGCTGTAGTGGAGTCTGGTCTCAGTCCTGCTACTCTCTCTGTGTGTGTGTGTGTGTGTGTGTGTGTGTGTGTGTGTGTGTGTGTGTGTGTGTGTGTGTGTGTGTGTGTGTGTGTGTGTGTGTGTGTGTGTGTGTGTGCGTGCGTGCGTGCGCGCGTGCGCATTTCAGTGCTCAGTGCGTGCTTGTGAGTGTCTATGTATGAGTATTCCTGTATGATGTGCATGAGCCTGTTTGTGTTGAAATAGTAGGTGCTGGTATGTGTACCAAATTGAGCTAAACTCATTGGCTGAACTTATTACATTATTCATAAAAAAATGTAAACGCCAGTTAATGTAATAACCACCGGTTATTAGCAGAAAAAGTCATTACGTTTACCGGCAAGTTATTTATATTGACCTATTTTTGTTACATTACAAATAGAAAAGTTATTACATTTACCAGTGTTATTACATTACAAATAGAAAAGTTATTACATTTGCCAGTGTTATTACATTACAAATAGAACAGTTATTACATTTGCCAGTGTTATTACATTACAAATAGAAAAGTTATTACATTTGCCAGTGTTATTACATTACAAATAGAACAGTTATTTCATTTGCCAGTGTTATTGCATTACAAATAGAAAAGTCATTACATTTGCCAGTGTTATTACATTACAAATAGAAAATGTATTACATTTGCCAGTGTTATTACATTACAAATGGAAAAGTCATTTACCAGTTTTATTACATTTAACAGGGTTATTACAAATAGAAAAGTTACTTCATTTCCCAGTGTTATTACATTTGCCAGTGTTATTACATTACAAATAGAAAAGTTATTACAGCTTGTTGGACGTCTATTAACACACTGTTATACATCACTGTAAAGAGCCATCACACGGATGAGAAGTGGGACATGACGTACTGAGAACATGGAGGAGAGACACAGCAGAGAGCCTAAAACGTTGTTGAGTGGGTGGGGGACAGCAGTAAAGTGAGAGCCAGCTGGTAGCTAGTCAGGACTGCAGTAGATTGAACTGCATCGCCCCCTAGTAGTGTTCTTACACACTACCATATCTGAATAGTGACTTCAGTTCATAATTATTATTTATGTGAAAAATTGCAGTTTAAATGTTAATTAGATTTATATTTGTCACATACCTATTGTAACTTTCTCACTAATTATAATTCACAATTAAGTTGTGATTACCAGTAATCATGGTAGCGTCCACATTAATCTCAGATAATAAAGATAGAGAAAATGTGTAACTTGCCTCTTGGAGACAAGCCCTTTATATCCTAATCAGACAGCACCAAATGTTCTGTAAACACCAGCCTCTTGGAGACGGGCCCTTTATATCCTAATCAGACAGCACCAAATGTTCTGTAAACACCAGCCTCTTGGAGACAGGCCCTTTAAATCCTAATCAGACAGAGCCAAATGTTCTGTAAACACCAGCCTCATGGAGACAGGCCCTTTATATCCTAATCAGACAGCACCCAATGTTCTGTAAACACCAGCCTCCAAATGTTCTGTAAACACCAGCCTCTTGGAGACGGGCCCTTTATATCCTAATCAGACAGCACCAAATGTTCTGTAAACACCAGCCTCCAAATGTTCTGTAAACACCAGCCTCCAAATGTTCTGTAAACACCAGCCTCCAAATGTTCTGCAAACACCAGCCTCCAAATGTTCTGCAAACACCAGCCTCCAAATGTTCTGTAAACACCAGCCTCCAAATGTTCTGTAAACACCAGCCCGAAAGGCTTGTAGGAAGTCAAAACAAAAAGGTATGACTTGATCCGCTGCTACGGAATCACAACGGGTCTATACTTATGAACATTAGAAAGAGACGAGGTCGAAACTAAAACTCTGTCTCAAAATGCATATCAGACAATTAAAATCAATGACATAGTTGTACTTGATACAATGTTACATGTATAGCTGTCCCCATAAGATTACATGGCCCATTTAGCCCTATGCTAAACTAACCAGCTGGCTGGTGATTACTTCCTGTAACAAATTCCGCATCAGCCTACCAAAGATCTTAGACTTTATATCCACGTTACTTAAAATAGATCAACTGGATGACCAGAAGATAATTTAAGGTTTATTTTTGTTATTGCATGATGCATCCTTAACTAGGTCACTAGTTACTGACGTTAGACAACATTCAAGAGACACGTTTTCACATATGACAAAATCCAAAGCTTTTTGCTTATTCATTTCACACACATCCATGCGCTTTTACACTAAAAAGATATGAGGTTTATACAACATTTAAGTATAAAACATAAATCTGTCTTAACAGCCTTACGGCGGAATAGCTGTCAGTTAGCCCTGCTACCATTCTTTCCAGGTGACGTGTGCCGCAAAGACAGTTAAGAACAAATTCTTATTTTCAATGACGGCCTAGGAACTGCCTGTTTAGGGGAAGAAACTTGTCAGCTCGGGATTTGAACTTGCAACCTTCCGGTTACAAGTCCAACGTTCTAACCACTAGGCTACCCTGCCGCCCTTATTTTAGATAATACTACAGAAGACAACTTTGTAGGCAACTTCGTTCTGCAATTATCGGCGGTCACAGAGAGACAGATAGAATCATGCTGTTCATGTTTAGCAGGATATCATGAGAAATTATGAGCTTGTTGCCTCACTTTTTTCCTTTAAGATGAGAGACAGCGAGAGACTTGTCTTGCATCACATTTTCACAGACTGAACATTTGGTTTAGTGACGCCATTTTCTAGTTGTAAACTGGTCAACTAACCAGATTACAACCAGGTAAAGGCGATTAAACAAAGGTACATCAGGATTATATTTTTGTCCAGAAATTATTTAACTACAAATGTTTTCTATATATTTCCATGATGTTTCAAGATTTGCAGATGTTTTTTATTTTCCAGTGCAAAATGTTTTAATGAACATGACCCACCTCATGGGCCTTGTTATTTATATGAAATCTCCAAACATGAATTGTAACTACTCTCCACTAGAGGGCGATAAACACCAAGGTTAGAAGAGGCTTCGCAAGTGGGCTTTTGTTGCCTACCACTGAAAAGGTTAGTGGAGGTGCCTGAAAGAGATCCTGGAGGGGAATCGGAGGAGCCTAAAGCGTTGCTAAAACAAACAGTAATAATAACCACAGTTAACCTCTCCACCCTGACCGAGTCAGCATGTAGTGCAGGCTTTCCCCGACAGTTGGTTGGTTAGCATATTTATAGACAACAGGTGTGAGTGTTTTAGGAAAGGTGTGATCACGGCAGTAGTCAACAAGGGCTTCCCCTGGGCTGGCAGGGAGTAGTTATGGACTACGGTGTGTGTGTGCGCGCTTTAGGAAACAGGCAGGGGATCACTGCAGTAGATATGTGCGTACGTAGAAGGAAAATATTTCAATGTATTTTTTTCACCTTTATTTAACCAGCTAGGCCAGTTGAGAACAAGTTCCCATTCACAACTGCGACCTTGTCAAGATAAAGTGCGACAAAACAACACAGAGTTACACATGGGATAAACAATCATACAGTCAGTAACATAATAGAAAAATCTGTATACAATGTGTGCAAATGAAGCTAGGAGGTAAGGCAATAAATAGGCCAATAGTGGTGAAGTAATATATGTGCAGATGAGGATGTGCAAGTCGAAACATTGGTGTGCAAAAGAGCAGAAAGACAAAAACAAATGTGGGGATGATGAGGTAGGTAGTTGGTTGGTTGGATGGGCTATTTACAGATGGTAAACCTTCATACCAACTGACCGGAGTCAGCCAACAGCTAACCGGAGGATCTAGCTAATAGCTAACAGGATCTAGCTAATAGCTAACCGGAGCTAGCTCTAAGCTAGCAACTTTTCTAACATTTACAGTACGACAATTACAAAGTTCTGAAACGTCACAGTTACAACATTAAATTCTCTAAACCCTTTGGATATTGTCAGGAGTGTCCTTTTCAAAAATAAAAATGTTCAGGAGTTAACTCTTTGATTTTTTCTAGATCAAAGGAATGCGCTTTCAGTCAAGTACAAAATTATACAATTGCTATGTTGTTCAAAAACATTTGAGCGGTTTGCTGATGTCAATGTTGTGAACAGTGTGCCCCATGGTGGGGGTGTGGTTATGGTATGGGCAGGCATAAGGTATGGCCAATCGCATTTTATCGATGGCAATTTGAATGCACAGAGATATCATGACGAGATCCCGAGGCCCATTGTCTTGTCATTCATCTGCCGCCAGCATGATAATGCATGGCCTCATGTCGCAAGGATGTGTACACAATTCCTGGAAGCTGAAAATGTACCAGTTCTTCCATGGCCTACATGTCACCCATTGAGCATGTTTTTCGGATGCTCTGGATCAACGTGCATGACAGCGTGTACTAGTTCCCGCCAATATCCAGCAAGTTCGCACAGCCATTGGAGATTCCACAGGCCATACTAAACAGCCTACCAACTCTATGCGAATGAGTTGTGTCGCGCAGAATGAGGCAAATAGTGGTCACAACAGACACTGACTGGTTTTCTGATCCACGCCCACAACCTTTTATTTTAAAGGTATCTGTGACCAACAGATGAATATCTACTCCCAGTCATATGAAATCCAATGATTACAGCCTAATTAATTTATTTCAATTACCGGATTTCCTTATGTGAACTGTAACTCTGTAAAATCTTTGAAATTGTTGCGTGTTGCGTTTATATTTTTATTCAGTATATCTTAAATGACTGCATTTTAACAAATTTGATGATATAATCGTCGAGCCCATTCTAAGGATTTGGGAAATGACCCTGAAGTATTGTGTAGGACTATCTCTTTAACAAAGTACAATCCTCATAAAAGGTCAATTTATCCATCTGAAACTTTCAAAAGACTACTGCATGTTTATGTGTATTATTGTGTTTATGTGTATTACCATGTTTATAATGAGTATTACCATGTTTATAATGAGTATTACTGTGTATGTGTATTACCATGTATATGATGTGTATTACTGTGTTGATGTTGTGTATTACCGTGTTGATGTTGTGTATTACCGTGTTGATGTTGTGTATTACCGTGTTGATGTTGTGTATTACCATGTTGATGTTGTGTATTACCATGTTGATGTTGTGTATTACCATGTATATGATGTGTATTACCATGTTGATGTTGTGTATTACCATGTATATGATGTGTATTACCATGTTGATGTTGTGTATTACCATGTATATGATGTGTATTACCGTGTTGATGTTGTGTATTACTGTGTTGATGTTGTGTATTACTGTGTTGATGTTGTGTATTACCGTGTTGATGTTGTGTATTACCGTGTTGATGTTGTGTATTACCATGTTGATGTTGTGTATTACCATGTTGATGTTGTGTATTACCATGTATATGATGTGTATTACCATGTTGATGTTGTGTATTACCATGTATATGATGTGTATTACCATGTTGATGTTGTGTATTACCATGTATATGATGTGTATTACCGTGTTGATGTTGTGTATTACCGTGTTGATGTTGTGTATTACCGTGTTGATGTTGTGTATTACCGTGTATATGTTGTGTATTACCATGTATATGTTGTGTATTACCGTGTATATGTTGTGTATTACCATGTATATGTTGTGTATTACCGTGTTGATGTTGTGTATTCACCGTGTTGATGTTGTCTAATACCGTGTTGATGTTGTGTATTACCGTGTTGATGTTGTGTATTATTTTGTTGATAATGTGTATTACTGTTTATATTGTGTATTATTTGGTTGATAATGTGCATTGCTTTGTAGATGTGTATTGCCATGTAAGTCAATCAAATTTAATCAATGAAACGGATGGTACTGTGATAGACTGCATCCAATTTGTTAAGTCGAGTGTAAATGACATCGACAAAGTCAAAGATCGGTAGGATGGTCAGTTCTACGAGGGTATGTTTGGTAGCATGAGTGAAGGATGCTTTGTTTGCGAAATAGGAAGCCGATTCTAGATTTAATTTTGGATTGGAGATGCTTAATGTGGGTCTGGAAGGAGAGTTTACAGTCTAACCAGACACCTAGGTATTTATAGTTGTCCATATAAGTCAGAACCATCCAGAGTAGTGATGCTGGACGGGTGGGCAGGTGCGGGCAGCGATCGGATGAAAAGCATGCGTTTAGTTTTACTTGCATTTAAGAGCAGTTGGAGGCCACGGAAGGAGAGTTGTATGGCATTGAAGCTCGTCTGGAGGTTTGTTAACACAGTGTCCAAAGAAGGGCTAGAGGTATACAGAATGGTGTCTGTCGTCTGCATAGAGGTGGATCAGAGAATCACCAGCAGCAAGAGTGACATCATTGATGTATACAGAGAAGAGAGTCGGCCGGAGAATTGAACCCTGTGGCACCCCCATAGAGACTGCCAGAGATCCGGACAACAGGCCCTCCGATTTGACACACTGAACTCTATCAGAGTAGTACTTGGTGAACCAGGCGAGGCAATCATTTGAGAAACTAAGGCTGTTGAGTCTGCCGATAAGAATGTGGTGATTGACAGAGTCGAAAGCCTTGGCCAGGTCGATGAATACGTCTACACAGTAATGTCTCTTTTCGATGGCGGTTATGATATCGTTTAGTACCTTGAGCATGGCTGAGGTGCACCCATGACCAGCTCTGAAACCAGATTGCATAGCGGAGACGGTACGGTGGGATTCGAAACGGTCGGTAATCTGTTAACTTGGCTTTCGAAGACCTCAGAAAGGCAGGGAAGGATGG
>NW_027009981.1:0-2500 GCF_036934945.1 Oncorhynchus masou masou
TAGACAGAGAGAGAGGAGAGAGAGAGGTTGACAGAGAGAGGGAGGAGAGAGAGAGGTAGACAGAGAGAGGGAGGAGAGAGAGAGGTAGACAGAGAGAGGGAGGAGAGAGAGAGGGAGACAGAGAGAGTGAGGAGAGAGAGAGAGGTAGACAGAGAGAGGGAGGAGAGAGAGAGGTAGACAGAGAGAGGGAGGAGAGAGAGAGGTAGACAGCGAGAGAGAGGAGAGAGAGAGGTCGACAGAGAGAGGGAGGAGAGAGGGAGGAGAGAGAGGGAGGAGAGAGAGAGGGAGGAGAGAGAGAGAGGTAGACAGAGAGAGGGAGGAGAGAGAGAGAGGTGGAGAGAGAGAGGTAGACAGAGAGAGGGAGGAGAGAGGGAGGAGAGAGAGGTAGACAGAGAGAGGGAGGGAGAGAGAGGGAGGAGAGAGAGAGGTAGACAGAGAGAGGGTGGAGAGAGAGAGGTCGACAGAGAGAGGGAGGAGGGAGAGAGGTAGACAGAGAGAGGGGGAGGAGAGAGAGAGGTCGACAGAGAGAGGGAGGAGAGAGAGAGTTAGACAGAGAGAGGGAGGAGAGAGAGAGGTAGACAGAGAGAGGGAGGGAGAGAGAGAGAGGGAGGGAGAGAGAGAGGTGTAGAAGAGAGAGAAGGAGGTATATATGGTGTTATCCCGTTAGCTCGCCAGTGTAACGCCACCCATTCCCTCAGGAAGTGGAACTACCGATTAAAACCATTCATTCAGGCTGGTGTGTGGGTATATAGAGGAGTGTGTACTGAAGAAGCACTGTTTACTGGCAGGCTACATCTCCTTCATCCCTCGCGATCAGGCTCGCACCTTTATTTGCAAATAAATTGAAAAGAATCCGCAAGGACAGACAGACGAACAGACAGACAGACAGGGGGCCTCGGCACGCAAGACAGACAGACAGACAGACAGACAGACAGGGGGCCTCGGCACGCCAGACAGACAGACAGACAGACAGACAGACAGGGGCCTGCACGCCGTGGGACAGACAGACAGACAGACAGACAGACAGGGGCCCGGGCACGCTCGGACAGACAGACAGACAGACAGACAGACAGGTGGCCTCGGCACGCCAGACAGACAGACAGACAGACAGGGACAGACAGACAGACAGACAGACAGGGGCTCCCCGCACGCCAGACAGACAGACAGACAGACAGGGGCCGGCACGCTCGGACAGACAGACAGACAGACAGGGGCCTCGGCACGCCCGGAGACAGACAGACAGACAGACAGGGCACTGCCGGCGCAAATGAATTTTCCGCCCCGAGTCGCTTTAATAATATTTACATAATTTTCTACCCAGTGACTCTGCTATTTGCTCTGTAGGAAGCCTGGCTTATAGGAGAAATAATTAGACAGACAGAGGGGGAGGAGAGGACACGGATGAAGATGGGATAGAGAAAGGAGAAGAGAAGGAAAGATAGAGAGAGGAAGAGAGAGAGAGAGAGAGAGGAAGAGAGAGAGAGAGAGAGAGGAAGAGAGAAAGGAGAGAGAGAGAGAGAGAGAAAGGAGAGAGAGAGAGAGAGAGAAGGAAGGGGAAGGAGAGGAGAAAGACAGAGAGTTGGGAAGGAAGGAATGAAGGAAGGAAGAAAGGAAGGAAGGGAGAGGAGAAAGATAGAGAAGGAAGGAAGGAAGGAAGGAAGGAAGGAAGGAAGGAGGAAGGAAGGAAGGAAGGAAGGAGGGGGGAGAGAGAGAGAAGGACTGTGAAGCATTACTAGTATACTCCCTCCTCCTCACCCTCCTGCTCCTCCTCCTCCTCACTCTCCTGCTCCTCCTCCTCCTCCTCACCCTCCTGCTCCTCCTCCTCCTCCTCACTCTCCTGCTCCTCCTCCTCACCCTCCTGCTCCTCCCCTCCTCCTCACCCTCCTGCTCCTCCTCCTCACCCCCAGTCTAATTCTCAGAGAGCGGAATCAATACAAGCTAATAACGTTATTATTTAGGACCCAGTGTTCCACCCTGGCCTGAGGAAACGTCCTGCTCCACCCAAAACAATTCTGATAATCCTTCATTCCTGGTGCTCACTGTGAAATGTCTATTTATATTCTGTTTGGAAAATGATTCATAAAATATAATCGTCTAAGCTTTCTGGAACAGCGATTACTTAAAAATATCCCAACCCCCCGGTCTCAATCCCTCCCCAGTCCCCAGCCTCAATCCCTCCCCAGTCCCTGGTCTCAATCCCTCCCCAGTCCCCTGGTCTCAATCCCTCCCCAGTCCCCTGGTCTCAATCCCTCCCCAGTCCCCGGTCTCAATCCCTCCCCAGTCCCCTGGTCTCAATCCCTCCCCAGTCCCCGGTCTCAATCCCTCCCCAGTCCCCTGGTCTCAATCCTCCCCAGTCCCTCGGGTCTCAATCCCTCCCCAGTCCCCGGTCTCAATCCCTCCCCAGTCCCCGGTCTCAATCCCTCCCCAGTCCCCAGTCTCAATCCCTCCCCAGTCCCCGGTCTCAATCCCTCCCCAGTCCCCGGTCTCAATCCCTCCCCAG
>NW_027009981.1:7500-20000 GCF_036934945.1 Oncorhynchus masou masou
TACCAGGCCCTATATCTCTATGAAGACGATAGTCTTAATACCAGGCCCTATCTCTCTATGAAGACGATAGTCTTAATACCAGGCCCTATCTCTCTATAAAGACGATAGTCTTAATACCAGGCCCTATCTCTCTATATAGATGATAGTCTTAATACCAGGCCCTATCTCTCTATATAGATGATAGTCTTAATACCAGGCCCTATCTCTCTATAAAGACGATAGTCTTAATACCAGGCCCTATCTCTCTATGTAGATGATAGTCTTAATACCAGGCCCTATCTCTCTATAAAGGCCTCCTTTTAACTATTACTTAATACCAGGCCCTATCTCTCTATGAAGACGATAGTCTTAATACCAGGCCCTATCTCTCTATGTAGATGATAGTCTTAATACCAGGCCCTATCTCTCTATGTAGATGATAGTCTTAATACCAGGCCCTATCTCTCTATGTAGATGATAGTCTTAATACCAGGCCCTATCTCTCTATGTAGATGATAGTCTTAATACCAGGCCCTATCTCTCTATATAGATGATAGTCTTAATACCAGGCCCTATCTCTCTATGTAGATGATAGTCTTAATACCAGGCTCCATCTCTCTATAAAGATGATAGTCTGTCTTTGTAGTCAGATAAAAAGGAACAGGATAAGGAAAAAGCTTCTTTTATATAAATTATGTGGTCATCAAAAACAATATATTCCTCACAGGTTTTCAATATAAATATATATATAAATACACAGAACGAAGCAGCTCCGTCAAGCCCTCTGTCTTCTAGAATTAGAATCAGAACTATGTGCTGTTCTCTAGTCCTCTGTCTTCTAGAACTAGAATCAGAACTATGTGCTGTTCTCTAGTCCTCTGTCTTCTAGAATCAGAACTATGTGCTGTTCTCTAGTCCCCTGTCTTCTAGAATCAGAACTATGTGCTGTTCTCTAGTCCTCTGTCTTCTAGAACTAGAATCAGAACTATGTGCTGTTCTCTAGTCCTCTGTCTTCTAGAATCAGAACTATGTGCTGTTCTCTAGTCCTCTGTTTTCTAGAACTAGAATCAGAACTATGTGCTGTTCTCTAGTCCCCTGTCTTCTAGAATCAGAACTATGTGCTGTTCTCTAGTCCTCTGTTTTCTAGAATTAGAATCAGAACTATGTGCTGTTTTCTAGTCCCCTGTCTTCTAGAATTAGAACTATGTGCTGTTCTCTAGTCCTCTGTCTTCTAGAATTAGAATCAGAACTATGTGCTGTTCTCTAGTCCTCTGTCTTCTAGAATTAGAATCAGAACTATGTGTTGTTCTATAGTCCTCTGTCTTCTAGAATTAGAATCAGAATTATGTGCTGTTCTCTAGTCCTCTGTCTTCTAGAATTAGAATCAGAACTATGTGTTGTTCTATAGTCCTCTGTCTTCTAGAATTAGAATCAGAATTATGTGCTGTTCTCTAGTCCTCTGTCTTCTAGAATTAGAATCAGAACTCACCCCTTATTGGCTACTTGCAAGTTGGTTCAACCACCATCCTCTGGTCATGCTGGAATGGCCATTGGTTTTTAGAATCTGAATGGCTGTTTGAATTTGAAGACATACATGTCAATGTCTGCAGCATCATCAATGAGGATACACATGTCAATGTCTGCAGCATCATCAATGAGGATACACATGTCAATGTCTGCAGCATCATTAATGAGGATCTACATGTCAATGTCTGCAGCATCATCAATGAGGATACACATGTCAATGTCTGCAGCATCATCAATGAGGATATACATGTCAATGTCTGCAGCATCATCAATGAGGATCTACATGTCAATGTCTGCAGCATCATTAATGAGGATCTACATGTCAATGTCTGCAGCATCATCAACGAGGATCTACATGTCAATGTCTGCAGCATCATCAACGAGGATACACATGTCAATGTCTGCAGCATCATCAACGAGGATACACATGTCAATGCAAAACAGCCGAAACAAATTAGAAGTGAACTTTAGTTGCCATTTCAGAGTTTGATATGACTGGGTTAGTGTTTGATAACTGTTGTTTTTTAAAATCCTCATTACGCTCAGGTAGGGATAGACCCCTCAAGGTTAGAACCTTTTAGTAAATGTAGAACCTTTATTTAGAACCTTTATACAGAACCTTTATATAGAACATTTATATATAACCTTTATATAGAACCTTTATACAGAACCTTTATATAGAACCTTTATATAGAACCTTTATACAGAACCTTTATACAAAACCTTTATACATAACCTTTATACATAACCTTTATATAGAACCTTTATATAGAACCTTTTAGTAAATATAGAACCTTTATTTAAAACATTTATATAGAACCTTTTAGTAAATATAGAACCTTTATTTAGAACATTTACATAGAACCTTTTAGTAAATATAGAACCTTTATTTAAAACATTTATATAGAACCTTTTAGCAAATATAGAACCTTTATTTAGAACATTTATATAGAACCTTTTAGTAAATATAGAACCTTTATTTAAAACATTTATGTAGAACCTTTTAGTAAATATATAACCTGTATTTAGAACCTTTATTTAGAACCTTTATATAGAACCTTTATATATAGAACCTTTTGGTAAAGGTTCTTTCATTTCTTCCAAATAACCACAAGGTTCTATATAAAACCAAAGAACCGTTTTTTGTAAGAGTGTGTCTCAGGTTTGAAACCTGAAACCTGCCATCTTCCCCTCAGAGTTGTTTCAGCAGAATAGTATTTAGTAACTGGTTCCACAGGCATTTTTGTGTTTGTTTATCTCAACTTTCTTTGGTCAAAGTATTGCCTGAACTGAATTGTCTAGAAATTATTATTTGGGCATCTTACCTATATAAAAAAAGCTACCAGATCTCACAATCTCCCGTCAGAATTAGACGTTCATCCATGTTTCTCAAACGTCAAATTTCAAAGTTTTTCCAAACATCAAATTCTGAAATCTTCAAGTTTTAGGCATTAAGTCTGATTTTTATTTTAATAAGGTTAGGGTTGAGTTCAGGCATGAACTCAGAAGGGTTCAGATTTGGGTTTAAAATAATAATAATAATAATAATAATAATTATCAAGAGAACCTTTTGTATTGCTGGATTTGAACTTGCAGCCTGAAGCAGATGCTTCCACCCATCCACCAAACCTGCCCACAACACCCTAGAAAACACACAACTCTACTTGAAGGTAACAGCCTCACGGTTGCTGCCCTGGTTCCCATGTCATTTCCCCGTCGTCCTCATTCATGGACGGACGTTGAATACTGAGTTGTAATCAGGGGTGACCTGGCTGACAGAAAAAGCCGTGGAACTGGTCACACACACTGCTTTTAACATACGATGTTTTCAACTTAAATATCCGACACACATTGTGCGCGTTCATTTATACAGTAATTAATAGTCAACGCTACACTTTGCTCTTCAAAGTAAATCTCAGCTCTGTTATAAGTACACTCACGAAAACAATTTAATTATTATTAGTGATTAAGGATTACCATTAAAACAGAGTAATATGGCCCACCAACATTAGACAACTATACAGAAAAACCTACATAGAGAAACCTACAGAGAATCCACACAGAGAAACCTACACAGAGAAACCTACACAGAGAAACCTACACAGAAAAACCTACAATTGCTTAAATAAATCAATGGTAAGGAATAGTCAGATGACCTAATAATGTTGGAAACATTTGTGTTAATTTAAAACACTGTGTGTGTGTGGAACTTGTTCCAAAATGTTGTATTAGGTAAGATGGTAACAATTTCTAGTTGAATGAACATATGAGACATTTTGAGCAAACATCATTTTAACTCGACTGAATGGTTGCCAAAGTTTTTTCTCAAGTTGGATCTATGTTAGGGGCAACAATATATTTAGTGGCAACAATATATTTAGGGGCAACAATATATTTAGGGGCAACAATATATTTAGTGGCAACAATATATTTAGGGGCAACGATATATTTAGGGACAACGATATATTTAGGGGCAACGATATATTTAGGGCAACGATATATTTAGGGGCAACAATATATTTAGGGGCAACAATATATTTGGGGGCAACAATATATTTAGGGGCAACAATATATTTAGGGCACACAATATATTTTTAGTTCAGGTAATATTTGGACTGATAAATTGAGTAAACAACCCCCCAAATGCTGTGGAACCAGTTTCTGAATAATAAACAGTTGAAACAGCTAGATCGGTGGCTGTGTTGTTTACAGTACTCTTTGGTACCAGACCCTATGGTTCTAAAGTTGACCTTACAATAGGTCACAGAAATATGCTATGAAGCCTAGTTTTCACAAAGCATTACTCTGGTTCCAAAAGTCCCTGCAAGGTGACGGTCTGAGCCAAACGGATCATAGATGTTTTAGGATTTATTGATTATATCTAATCAATAATCAATAATTCAAAACGATGGTTGAGAAAAATTATTTTTATTGTTTAAAGAACTTCTGAAAGAAATTTGGTGTATTTTTTTTTTTACTATCTCATCATGGGGTTGTTCAACAACACATATTTATTTGTTTAAAATCACTTGATGATTTGATTACAAAGATATATATATATTTATATTATATATATGTATATTTTTAAACGCTATATATCCTCCTCACTCTCAGAGAAATAAAGAACTATACAAATTATACATTTGTGATGTCAATATTTAATCATAAAAAAATCTATACAGCAAAATAAGATCTATATGTAAAACATTTTACATTTGACATTTTAGTAATTTAGCAGACATTCTTATCTAGAGCTACTTCCTGTTGATGCGTTGATCTGAAGATAGCTAGGTGAGACAACCACATCACCGTCAAATACACAGGATACTAACATTCCATTCCAGCCAAACAATGGATATTCAGCATTTAGCAAAAAAACATTAAAATATATGAATAAAAACATCTGAGAACAGTAAGACAGAAGAAAGAGAGGATAATGAGAGGAGAAGAGGAGAAGAGAGGAGAAGAGGAGAAGGAGAAGGAGAGGAGGAGAGGAGAAGAGAGGAGAAGAGAAGAAGAAGAAAAGAAGGAGAGGAGAAGGAGAGGAGGGAGGAGGAGGAGAGAGGAGAAGGAGAGGAGGAGAGGAGAAGAGAGGAGAAGAGAAGAAGAAGAAAGAAGGAGAGGAGAAGGAGAGGAGGAGAGGAGGAGGAGAGAGGAGAAGAGAGGAGGAGAGAGGAGGAGAAGGCGAGGAGGAGAGGAGAAGAGAGGAGGAGAGAGGAGAAGAGAGGAGGAGAGGAGAGGAGAAGAGAAGGAGAAGAGGAGAAGGAGAGGAGAAGAGAGGAGAAGAGGAGAAGGAGAGGAGAAGGAGGAAAGAAGGAGAGGAGAAGGAGAGGAGAGGAGAGGAGAGGGAGAGGAGGAGAGAAGAGAGGAGGAGAGAGGAGAAGGAGAGGAGGAGAGGAGAAGAGAGGAGATGAGGAGAAGGAGAGGAGGATAGAAGAGAGGAGGAGAGAGGAGAAAGCTGGGTGATAATGCTGACACAGTAACCCACCAGTAAAGGCCTTTAACACAGAGAACACAGAGAGTTGTAGGTGAACAGACCACAACGCCACAGACGCGTCTGTAGAGAGATGTTTTTCTCTCTTTCTTCAAATTCTATTTCAACACTTATATCCCCCAGAATCCTGAGCCACACGCCCCAGGGGTTTGTATTATAAACGCGCCGGTAGTCGAAACTTGTGTTTTACCCATGAACACGCTAATCTTCCCTACACACACACACACACACACACACACACACACACACACACACACACACACACACACACACACACACACACACACACACACACACACACACACACACACACACACACACACACACACACACACACACACACACACACACACAGACACAGACACACAAACACACACATTGTTAGAATTGTCATATTTATTTAATAAACGACAGGAAATGTAAATGGTTAGTTTTGTGTGTCGAGAATTAATGGAAAAAAGCACAACTGTTAAACTGTAAAATAATGTGGATTACAAAGTTTGTGTAATATGTAATAATGTAATAATATATTGTAATAATACAGTAATAGTAGTAATACAGATAAACCGTTATTAATCTGTGGATGTAATTGAATAGTTATGCCAGTCTGATTTGTTCAGCTAATTTCTACGGTGTCTGGTTGAGATAAAAGTTTGGAATGTTCCTACTAAAGGACCAGGTGTCTTTGTGGAAGAAGCTTTTTGTGTTTCTTAAATAAGTATTGACAATATTATCCCTCCCTCCCTCCCCTCCCTCCCTCCCTCCCTCCCTCCCTCCCTCCCTCCCTCCCTCCCTCCTCCCTCCCTCCCTCCCTCCCTCCTCCCTCCCCCTCCCTCCCTCCCTCCCTCCCTCCCTCCCTCCCTCCCTCCCTCCCTCCCTCCCTCCCTCCCTCCCTCGTCTCCCTCGTCTCCTTTATCTGTTACTCAACACTATATCAGGGAGACCACACGACTGTCACCTCACACAGAACCAGGCTGTCAGTCAGCTATGCCAAAGAGATTGAAATCAGAGAGAGAAAATAATAGAGAGAGAGAGAACAGAGAGAGAGAGAAAAGGAGAGAGAGAGAGAACAGAGAGAGAGAGAGAGAACAGAGAGAGAGAACAGAGAGAGAAGAGAACAGAGAGAGAGAAAAGAAGAGAGACAGAGAAGAAGAGAGAGATCCGTGGGGACACAAATGCACGCACAGGAACACTACCTGATCTAACGAGCACACGAGAGAGAAAAGAAGAGAGAGAGAACAGAGACAGAGAGAAAAGAGGAGAGAGAGAACAGAGACAGAGAGAAAAGAGGAGAGAGAGAACAGAGACAGAGAGAAAAGAGGAGAGAGAGAACAGAGACAGAGAGAAAAGTGTCACGCCCTGACCTTCGAGATCCTGTTTACGTCTCTATTTGGTTTGCTCAGGGTGTGAGTTGGGGTGGGTATTCAATGTTCTGTTATTTGTATTTCTATGTTTTGGCCGGGTAGGGTTCTCAATCAGGGACAGCTGTCTATCGTTGTCTCGATTGGGAACCATACTTAGGCAGCCCTTTTCCCCCTTGTCTTTGTGGGAAGTTGACTTTGTGTTTAAGGCACAGAGCCTTTAGCTTCACGGTTTGTTTTGTAGTGTTTATTGTCTTGTTCCGAGTCTTTTTTCCAAATAAAAATAAAATTGTAAGCTGCACCTTGGTCCTCTTCCTTTAACGACCGTGACAAAAACAAGAGAGAGAGAGAGAAAAGAAGAGAGAGAGAGAGAGAAAAGAAGAGAGAGAGAAAAGAAGAGAGAGAGAGAGAAAAGAAGAGAGAGGGAGAGAGAAAAGAAGACAGAGAGGAAGAGAGAGAGAGAGAAAGAGAGAGAGAGAGAGAGAGAAAAGAAGAGAGAGAGAGAACAGAGAGAGAGAGAGAGAGAGAGAGAGAGAGAGAGAGAGAGAGAGAGAGAGAGGGGGCCCAGGGAAATGTCCTCATCCGTGGGGACACAAATGCGCGCACAGGAACACTACCTGATCTAACGAGCACACGAGGGGACAGCTTCATTACAGGCCATAGTGTCTCTAACTGTCTTAATCTCCCCCATAGGAACAACAGTGACAACACCGTCAACAGCAACGGCAGGGATTTGTTGCAGCTCTGTGGAAGCCTGGGTCTGTACTTTGTTAATGGTAGTTTACAGGGGGGACTGTTTGGGGAGATTCACCTACTGATCACCTCTTGGCCACAGTACAGTCGACTATATGATCACAGACATTGACCCTTTCTCTCTCAGCTCATTCACTGTCAAGCCACCAACACCTCTGTCTGATCACAGCCAAATGACGTTATTCCTCAAAAGAACAGACATGGAAACAACCAGACGCTCACAGCCCAGTCAGCTCTACAACACCAGACATTCACAGCCCAGTAAGCTGTACAACATCAGACATTCACAGTCCAGTAAGCTGTACAACACCAGACATTCACAGCCCAGTCAGCTGTACAACACCAGACGCTCACAGCTCAGTCAGCAGAACAACACCAGACATTCACAGCCCAGTCAGCTGAACAACACCAGACGCTCACAGCTCAGTCATCTGTACAACACCAGACATTCACAGCTCAGTCAGCAGAACAACACCAGACATTCACAGCCCAGTCAGCTGTACAACACCAGACATCACAGCCCAGTCAGCTGAACAACACCAGACATCACAGCCCAGTCAGCTGAACAACACCAGACGCTCACAGCCCAGTCAGCTGAACAACACCAGACATTCACAGCCCAGTCAGCTGAACAACATCAGACATTCACAGCCCAGTCAGCTGTACAACACCAGACATCACAGCCCAGTCAGCTGAACAACACCAGACGCTCACAGCTCAGTCAGCTGTACAACACCAGACGCTCACAGCCCAGTCAGCTGTACAACACCAGACATCACAGCCCAGTCAGCTGAACAACACCAGACATCACAGCCCAGTCAGCTGTACAACACCAGACATTCACAGCCCAGTCAGCTGTACAACACCAGACATTCACAGCCCAGTCAGCTGTACAACATCAGACGCTCACAGTCCAGTCAGCTGTACAACATCAGACATTCACAGCCCAGTAAGCTGTACAACACCAGACATTCACAGCCCAGTCAGCTGTACAACACCAGACATTCACAGCCCAGTAATCTGTACAACACCAGACATTCACAGCCCAGTAATCTGTACAACACCAGACATTCACAGCCCAGTAATCTGTACAACACCAGACATTCACACAGATGGACCCAAAACAGCACAGAAGAAAACCAGAAAGCAACCTGTAACCAAAATTTCCAAACACTCTCAGATAACTTTCTGGAGACCACATCCACTCACAGTGAAGAAGGTATCAATCTGACAGAACAAATCACCAACTATATATTCAGGCAAACGACAAAAGAAGCACAAATGAAATTATTTAAAAATAAAACAAAAAAGATCACAGATGACAACTGGTTTGATGCAGATGGTAAAATTATAAGGAATAAACTTAGAACGCCTTACTTAGAACACTTAAAACACCTTACTTAGAACACCTCCAACCTAAAGCACAGAGACCCAAATAATGGTGAATTACACCTTCATTACTGTGAGGAGTTTAAAACTCTATAAACGTAACACTCAGAACCATAAAGCACAGTACAACAGCAAGCAGCTGACACTAATTGAGGAGTCCATAAACACAAACGACTTCTGGCAAAATTGGAAAAAACGTAAAAAAATCTAAACAAGAGGAATTAGCGATACAAAATGGTGACATATGGACCCATTTTAAAACACTCCACAACACCGCTCAAATTCACACAAACACAGAACAACGGCAAATTCATGAGAAGTTGAATGGATTAGAAAAAGCTATAAAGGACAATCAAATCCACTGGACTCCCCAGTTACTGACCATGAGCTCTATAAGAAACTAAACTATTACTGACCAGGAGCTCTATAAGAAACTAAACTATTCCTGACCAGGAGCTCTATAAGAAACTAAACTATTACTGACCAGGAGCTCTATAAGAAACTAAACTATTACTGACCAGGAGCTCTATAAGAAACTAAACTATTACTGACCAGGAGCTCTATAAGACACTAAACTATTACTGACCAGGAGCTCTATAAGAAACTAAACTATTACTGACCAGGAGCTCTATAAGAAACTAAACTATTACTGACCAGGAGCTCTATAAGAAACTAAACTATTACTGACCAGGAGCTCTATAAGAAACTAAACTATTACTGACCAAGAGCTCTATAAGAAACTAAACTATTACTGACCAGGAGCTCTATAAGAAACTAAACTATTACTGACCAGGAGCTCTATAAGAAACTAAACTATTACTGACCAGGAGCTCTATAAGAAACTAAACTACTACTGACCAGGAGCTCTATAAGAAACTAAACTACTACTGACCAGGAGCTCTATAAGAAACTAAACTATTACTGACCAGGATCTGTATAAGAAACTAAACTATTACTGACCAGGAGCTCTATAAGAAACTAAACTATTACTGACCAGGAGCTCTATAAGAAACTAAACTATTCCTGACCAGGAGCTCTATAAGAAACTTCAGGCTCTGAAATTTAAAAAGCCTGCGGACCTGATGGCATCCTAAATGAGATGCTCGAACTCACTGCTGCAAAATTTCAATTGGCCATATTAAAACTGTTTAATTTGATCCTGAGTGTAGGTTATCTCCCTGACATCTGGAACCAAGGACTCATAACCCCAATCTATAAGAACGGAGACAGATTTGACCCTAACAATTACAGAGGCATTTGTGTGAACAGTAACCTGGGGAAGGCTTTCTGTGGTATTATCAATGTAAGAGTTCTAAACTTCCTTAATAAGCACAATGTCTTGAGTAAAAGCCCAATTGGATTCATACCACAACATCACACGACTGATTATATTTACACCCTGACAGATAAACATGTCCACCAAAATAATACCAAAATATACGCTCGCTTTATCGACTTCCAAAGAGCATTTGATTCTATTTGGCAGACAGGACTGTTCTACAAAGTTATTGAAAGTGATGTTGGGTGGTAAAACATATGACATAATTACATCAATGTATACTGGTAATACGTGCAGCATTAAAATGGGCAAGAAAAGAACAGAATTCTTTAACCAGGGGCGGGGCCTTCGTCAGGGTTGCAGTCTGAGCCCTGCACTCTTCAATATTTAGATCAACGAATTGGCCACTATTCTAGAAAAATCCTCAGCCCCTGGTGTTAGTCTCCACAAATCAGAGGTTAAATGCCTACTCTTCGCAGATGACCTATGCCTGCTGTCACCCACAGCACATGGCCTACAGCAGAGCCTGGACCTGCTAGAGCAATACTGCCAGAACTGGGCCCTGCCAGTAAACCCCAAAAATACTAAACTAATGATTTTCCAGAGATGATCCAGATCTTAGGGAATTAGACCAAAGTTCTCAATTGGTACAAAATACATGGAGTACTGCAAACACTACTATTACTTAGGTTTAAAATAAGCTCAACTGGACACCTTAATGAGGCAGTGAATGAACTGAGAGAGAAAGCACGCAGGGCATTCTACACCATTAAAACGATAATTCAAATTGAAATACCTATTAAAATTTGGCTAAAACTAATTGAATGTGTCATTGAACCAATTGCACTTTATGGCAGCGAGGTGTGGGGTCCACTTGCAAAACAAGATTTCATCAAATGGGACAAACATCCCATTGAAACCCTGCATGCAGAGTTCTGTAAGATTCTCCTACATGTCCAGAGGAAAACTACAAACAATGCATGCAGGGCAGAATTAGGCCAATATCCACTAATAATAAAAACTCCAAAAAGAGCAATTAAGTTTTGGAAACATCTAAAATACAGTGACCTCCCTCTCATATCATTACCAAGCCCTGCAATGCCAAGAGCTGAGCAAAGAAAAGAGTTCCCTCATCCAGCTGGTCCTGGGGCTGAGTTCACAAACCTGTTCTCCACTAACACACTGAACACACTGAAGCCTCAGTCCCCTCATCCAGTTCTACTAACACACTGAAGCCTCAGTCCCCTCATCCAGCTGGTCCTGAGTTCACTAACCTGTTCTACTAACACACTGAAGCCTCAGGACCAGAAAATCCAATCAATCAGGATAAACCAAATTACAACACAGTCAAAACAAAACTATATTGCTTATTGGGAAACACAAGCACAAACACAAAGCACAATGCAGTGCTATCTGGCCCTACATCGACAGTACACTGTGGCTAAATATTCGAACATGGTTACTGGTCAAAACCTTAGAAAAACCTTGACAAAGTACAGGCTCAGTGAGCACAGCCTTGCCATTGAAGGGTAGACACAGGAAAACCTGGCTCCCTGTAGAGGAAAGGCTGTGCAACCACTGCACAACAGCAGAACCTGAGACAGAGCTGCATTTCCTGACAAAATGTAAAAAATATAACACAATTAGAGAGTGTTATTTTCCCAAATGTGAAACCCTTATTCAAGGTTTCAAAGACCTCTCTGGTGAGGATAGGCTACCCGTCCTGTTGGGGGAGGACGCAGAGAGCTGTGGGTTGGCAGCGCACTACATTGCTGCCATCCTGCCATAAGTTGAGGGACCGTGTCTGACAGACCAATCAACCTGCACATGTCCTCTACTGTATGCTTATTGTTGTTGTTCAATGTATGGTTATTTTGACACTTGGTTACTGTTGTTACTGTTGTCCCATTGAGAGAGAGAAACAGAGAAAAGAGGAGAGAGAGAGCTAGCGAGAGAGAGAGAACAGAGAGAGGGAAAAGAAGAGAGAGAGAGAGAAAAGAAGAGAGAGAACAAAGAGAGAAAAGAAGAGAGAGAGAGAGAACAGAGAGAGAGGGAAAAGAAAAGAGAGAGAGAAAAGAAGAGAGAGAGAAAAGAAGAGAGAGAACAGAGAAAGAGAGAAAAGAAGAGAGAGAGAGAACAGAGAGAAAAGAAGAGAGAGAGAGAGAACAGAGAGAAAAGAAGAGAGAGAGAACAGACAGAGACAAAAGAAGAGAGAAAG
>NW_027009981.1:25000-36833 GCF_036934945.1 Oncorhynchus masou masou
CTCCCCTGGTCCTCTCCCTTCTCCCCGGGTCCTCTCCCTCTTTTCCCTCTCCCTTCTCCCCTGGTCCTCTCACTCTTTCCCCTCTCCCTTCTCCCCTGGTCCTCTCCCTCTTTCCCCTCTCCATTCTCCCCTGGTCCTCTCACTCTTTTCCCTCTCCCTTCTCCCCTGGTCCTCTCCCTCTTTCCCCTCTCCCTTCTCCCCTGGTCCTCTCCCTCTTTCCCCTCTCCATTCTCCCCTGGTCCTCTCCCTCTTTCCCCTCTCCCTTCTCCCCTGGTCCTCTCCCTTCTCCCCTGGTCCTCTCCCTTCTCCCCTGGACCTCTCCCTTCTCCCCTGGTCCTCTCCCTCTTTTCCCTCTCCCTGGTCCTCTCCCTTCTCCCCCGGTCCTCTCCCTTCTCCCCTGGTCCTCTCCCTCTTTCCCTTCTCCCTTCTCCCCTGGGTCCTCTCCCTTCTCCCCTGGTCCTCTCCCTTCTCCCCTGGTCCTCTCCCTCTTTCCCCTCTCCCTTCTCCCCTGGTCCTCTCCCTCTTTCCCCTCTCCATTCTCCCCTGGTCCTCTCCCTCTTTCCCCTCTCCCTTCTCCCCTGGTCCTCTCCCTTCTCCCCTGGTCCTCTCCCTCTTTTCCCTCTCCCTGGTCCTTTCCCTTCTCCCCTGGTCCTCTCCCTTCTCCCCTGGTCCACTCCCTTCTCCCCTTGTCCTCTCCCTCTTTCCCCTCTCCCTTCTCCCCTGGTCCTCTCCCTTCTCCCCTGGTCCTCTCCCTTCTCCCCTGGTCCTCTCCCTATGTCCCCTCTCCCTTCTCCCCTGGTCCTCTCCCTATGTCCCCTCTCCCTTCTCCCCTGGTCCTCTCCCTTCTCCCCTGGTCCTCTCCCTTCTCCCCTAGTCCTCTCCCTCTTTCCCCTCTCCCTTCTCCCCTGGTACTCTCCTTCTTTCCCCTCTCCCTTCTCCCCTGGTCCTCTCCCTTCTCCCCTGGTCCTCTCCCTCTTTCCCCTCTCCCTTCTCCCTTGGTCCTCTCCCTTCTCCCCTGGCCCTCTCCCTCTTTCCCCTGTCCCTTCTCCTCTGGTCCTCTCCCTCTTTCCCCTGTCCCTTCTCCTCTGGTCCTCTCCCTCTTTCCCCTGTCACTTCTCCTCTGGTCCTCTCCCTCTTTCCCCTGTCCCTTCTCCTCTGGTCCTCTCCCTTCTCCCCTGGTCCTCTCCCTTCTCCCCTGGTCCTCTCCCTTCTCCCCTGGTCCTCTCCCTCTTTTCCCTCTCCCTTCTCCCCTGGTCCTCTCCCTTCTTCCCTGGTCCTCTCCCTCTTTTCCCTCTCCCTTCTCCCCTGGTCCTCTCCCTTTTTCCCCTCTCACTTCTCCCCTGGTCATCTCCCTCTTTCCCCTCTCCCTTCTCCCCTGGTCCTCTCCCTCTTTTCCCTCTCCCTTCTCCCCTGGTCCTCTCCCTTCTCCCCTGGTCCTCTCCCTCTTCCCCTGGTCCTCTCCCTCTTTCCCCTCTCCCTTCTCCCCTGGTCCTCTCCCTTCTCCCCTGGTCCTCTCCCTTCTCCCCTGGTCCTCTCCCTCTTTCCCCTCTCCCTTCTCCCCTGGTCCTCTCCCTTCTCCCCTGGTCCTCTGCCTTCTCCCCTGGTCCTCTCCCTCTTTTCCCTCTCCCTTCTCCCCTGGTCCTCTACCTTCTCCCCTGGTCCTCTCCCTTCTCCCCGGGTCCTCTCCCTCTTTTCCCTCTCCCTTCTCCCCTGGTCCTCTCACTCTTTCCCCTCTCCCTTCTCCCCTGGTCCTCTCCCTCTTTCCCTCTCCATTCTCCACTGGTCCTCTCACTCTTTTCCCTCTCCCTTCTCCCCTGGTCCTCTCCCTCTTTCCCCTCTCCCTTCTCCCCTGGTCCTCTCCCTCTTTCCCCTCTCCATTCTCCCTGGTCCTCTCCCTCTTTCCCCTCTCCCTTCTCCCCTGGTCCTCTCCCTTCTCCCTGGTACTCTCCCTTCTCCCCTGGACCTCTCCCTTCCCCCCCTGGTCCTCTCCCTCTTTTCCCTCTCCCTGGTCCTCTCCCTTCTCCCCCGGTCCTCTCCCTTCTCCCCTGGTCCTCTCCCTCTTTCCCTTCTCCCTTCTCCCCTGGGTCCTCTCCCTTCTCCCCTGGTCCTCTCCCTTCTCCCCTGGTCCTCTCCCTCTTTCCCCTCTCCCTTCTCCCCTGGTCCTCTCCCTCTTTCCCCTCTCCATTCTCCCCTGGTCCTCTCCCTCTTTCCCCTCTCCCTTCTCCCCTGGTCCTCTCCCTTCTCCCCTGGTCCTCTCCCTCTTTTCCCTCTCCCTGGTCCTTTCCCTTCTCCCCTGGTCCTCTCCCTTCTCCCCTGGTCCACTCCCTTCTCCCCTTGTCCTCTCCCTCTTTCCCCTCTCCCTTCTCCCCTGGTCCTCTCCCTTCTCCCCTGGTCCTCTCCCTTCTCCCCTGGTCCTCTCCCTATGTCCCCTCTCCCTTCTCCCTGGTCCTCTCCCTATGTCCCCTCTCCCTTCTCCCCTGGTCCTCTCCCTTCTCCCCTGGTCCTCTCCCTTCTCCCCTAGTCCTCTCCCTCTTTCCCCTCTCCCTTCTCCCTGGTACTCTCCTTCTTTCCCCTCTCCCTTCTCCCCTGGTCCTCTCCCTTCTCCCCTGGTCCTCTCCCTCTTTCCCCTCTCCCTTCTCCCTTGGTCCTCTCCCTTCTCCCCTGGCCCTCTCCCTCTTTCCCCTGTCCCTTCTCCTCTGGTCCTCTCCCTCTTTCCCCTGTCCCTTCTCCTCTGGTCCTCTCCCTCTTTCCCCTGTCACTTCTCCTCTGGTCCTCTCCCTCTTTCCCCTGTCCCTTCTCCTCTGGTCCTCTCCCTTCTCCCCTGGTCCTCTCCCTTCTCCTCTGGTCCTCTCCCTCTTTCCCCTGTCCCTTCTCCTCTGGTCCTCTCCCTCTTTCCCCTGTCCCTTCTCCTCTGGTCCTCTCCCTCTTTCCCCTGTCCCTTCTCCTCTGGTCCTCTCCCTCTTTCCCCTGTCCCTTCTCCCCTGCCTATCCCCACCCTATTACTCCCCTCCTCTCCAGTGCTGCCCTGAGGGGTAATGAAGGGTCTCCCTCTTTCCCCTGTCCCTTCTCCTCTGGTCCTCTCCCTCTTTCCCCTGTCCCTTCTCCCTGCCTCTCCCCACCCTATTACTCCCCTCCTCTCCAGTGCTGCCCTGAGGGGTAATGAAGGGTCTCCCTCTTTCCCCTGTCCCTTCTCCCCTGCCTATCCCCACCCTATTACTCCCCTCCTCTCCAGTGCTGCCCTGAGGGGTAATGAAGGGTCTCCCTCTTTCCCCTGTCCCTTCTCCCCTGCCTCTCCCCACCCTATTACTCCCCTCCTCTCCAGTGCTGCCCTGAGGGGTAATGAAGGGTCTCCCTCTTTCCCCTGTCCCTTCTCCCCTGCCTCTCCCCACCCTATTACTCCCCTCCTCTCCAGTGCTGCCCTGAGGGGTAATGAAGGGTCTCCCTCTTTCCCCTGTCCCTTCTCCTCTGGTCCTCTCCCTTCTCCCCTGGTCCTCTCCCTTCTCCTCTGGTCCTCTCCCTCTTTCCCCTGTCCCTTCTCCTCTGGTCCTCTCCCTCTTTCCCCTGTCCCTTCTCCTCTGGTCCTCTCCCTCTTTCCCCTGTCCCTTCTCCTCTGGTCCTCTCCCTCTTTCCCCTGTCCCTTCTCCCCTGCCTATCCCCACCCTATTACTCCCCTCCTCTCCAGTGCTGCCCTGAGGGGTAATGAAGGGTCTCCCTCTTTCCCCTGTCCCTTCTCCTCTGGTCCTCTCCCTCTTTCCCCTGTCCCTTCTCCCCTGCCTCTCCCCACCCTATTACTCCCCTCCTCTCCAGTGCTGCCCTGAGGGGTAATGAAGGGTCTCCCTCTTTCCCCTGTCCCTTCTCCCCTGCCTATCCCCACCCTATTACTCCCCTCCTCTCCAGTGCTGCCCTGAGGGGTAATGAAGGGTCTCCCTCTTTCCCCTGTCCCTTCTCCCCTGCCTCTCCCCACCCTATTACTCCGTTCCTCTCCAGTGCTGCCCTGAGGGGTAATGAAGGGTCTCCCTCTTTCCCCTGTCCCTTCTCCCCTGCCTCTCCCCACCCTATTACTCCCCTCCTCTCCAGTGCTGCCCTGAGGGGTAATGAAGGGTCTCCCTCTTTGCCCTGTCCCTTCTCCCCTGCCTCTCCCCACCCTATTACTCCCCTCCTCTCCAGTGCTGCCCTGAGGGGTAATGAAGGGTCTCCCTCTTTCCCCTGTCCCTTCTCCCCTGCCTCTCCCCACCCGATTACTCCCCTCCTCTCCAGTGCTGCCCTGAGGGGTAATGAAGGGTCTCCCTCTTTCCCCTGTCCCTTCTCCCCTGCCTCTCCCCACCCTATTACTCCCCTCCTCTCCAGTGCTGCCCTGAGGGGTAATGAAGGGTCTCCCTCTTTCCCCTGTCCCTTCTCCTCTGGTCCTCTCCCTCTTTCCCCTGTCCCTTCTCCCCTGCCTCTCCCCACCCTATTACTCCCCTCCTCTCCAGTGCTGCCCTGAGGGGTAATGAAGGGTCTCCCTCTTTCCCCTGTCCCTTCTCCCCTGCCTCTCCCCACCCTATTACTCCACTCCTCTCCAGTGCTGCCCTGAGGGGTAATGAAGGGTCTCCCTCTTTCCCCTGTCCCTTCTCCCCTGCCTCTCCCCACCCGATTACTCCCCTCCTCTCCAGTGCTGCCCTGAGGGGTAATGAAGGGTCTCCCTCTTTCCCCTGTCCCTTCTCCCCTGCCTCTCCCCACCCTATTACTCCCCTCCTCTCCAGTGCTGCCCTGAGGGGTAATGAAGGGTCTCCCTCTTTCCCCTTCCCTTCTCCCTGTCCCTTTCCCCTGTCTCTCCCCTGCCTCTCCCCACCCTATTACTCCCCTCCTCTCCAGTGCTGCCCTGAGGGGTAATGAAGGGTCTCCCTCTTTCCCCTGTCCCTTCTCCCCTGCCTCTCCCCACCCTATTACTCCCCTCCTCTCCAGTGCTGCCCTGAGGGGGTAATGAAGGGTCTCCGTCTTTCCCCTGTCCCTTCTCCCCTGCCTCTCCCCACCCTATTACTCCCCTCCTCTCCAGTGCTGCCCTGAGGGGTAATGAAGGGTCTCCCTCTTTCCCCTGTCCCTTCTCCCCTGCCTCTCCCCACCCTATTACTCCCCTCCTCTCCAGTGCTGCCCTGAGGGGTAATGAAGGGTCTCCCTCTTTCCCTGTCCCTTCTCCCCTGCCTCTCCCCACCCTATTACTCCCCTCCTCTCCAGTGCTGCCCTGAGGGGTAATGAAGGGTCTCCCTCTTTCCCCTGTCCCTTCTCCCCTGCCTCTCCCCACCCTATTACTCCCCTCCTCTCCAGTGCTGCCCTGAGGGGTAATGAAGGGTCTCCCTCTTTCCCCTGTCCCTTCTCCCTGCCTCTCCCCACCCTATTACTCCCCTCCTCTCCAGTGCTGCCCTGAGGGGTAATGAAGGGTCTCCCTCTTTCCCCTGTCCCTTCTCCCTGCCTCTCCCCACCCGATTACTCCCCTCCTCTCCAGTGCTGTCCTGAGGGTAATGAAGGGTCTCCCTCTTTCCCCTGTCCCTTCTCCCTGCCTCTCCCCACCCTATTACTCCCCTCCTCTCCAGTGCTGTCCTGAGGGGTAATGAAGGGTCTCCCTCTTTCCCCTGTCCCTTCTCCCCTGCCTCTCCCCACCCTATTACCCTCCTCTCCAGTGCTGCCCTGAGGGGTAATGAAGGGTCTCCCTCTTTCCCCTGTCCCTTCTCCCCTGCCTCTCCCCACCCTATTACTCCCCTCCTCTCCAGTGCTGCCCTGAGGGGTAATGAAGGGTCTCCCTCTTTCCCTGTCCCTTCTCCCCTGCCTCTCCCCACCCTATTACTCTCCTCCTCTCCAGTGCTGCCCTGAGGGGTAATGAAGGGTCTCCCTCTTTCCCCTGTCCCTTCTCCCCTGCCTCTCCCCACCCTATTACTCCCCTCCTCTCCAGTGCTGCCCTGAGGGGTAATGAAGGGTCTCCCTCTTTCCCCTGTCCCTTCTCCCCTGCCTCTCCCCACCCCTATTACTCCCCTCCTCTCCAGTGCTGCCCTGAGGGGGGTAATGAAGGGTCTCCCTCTTTCCCCTGTCCCTTCTCCCCTGCCTCTCCCCACCCTATTACTCCCCTCCTCTCCAGTGCTGCCCTGAGGGGTAATGAAGGGTCTCCCTCTTTCCCCTGTCCCTTCTCCCCTGCCTCTCCCCACCCTATTACTCCCCTCCTCTCCAGTGCTGCCCTGAGGGGGTAATGAAGGGTCTCCCTCTTTCCCCTGTCCCTTCTCCCCTGCCTCTCCCCCCCCCCTATTACTCCCCTCCTCTCCAGTGCTCCCCTGAGGGGTAATGAAGGGTCTCCCTCTTTCCCCTGTCCCTTCTCCCTGCCTCTCCCCACCCTATTACTCCCCTCCTCTCCAGTGCTGCCCTGAGGGTTAATGAAGGGTCTCCCTCTTTCCCCTGTCCCTTCTCCCCTGCCTCTCCCCACCCTATTACTCCCTCCTCTCCAGTGCTGCCCTGAGGGGTAATGAAGGGTCTCCCTCTTTCCCCTGTCCCTTCTCCCCTGCCTCTCCCCACCCTATTACTCCCCTCCTCTCCAGTGCTGCCCTGAGGGGTAATGAAGGGTCTCCCTCTTTCCCCTGTCCCTTCTCCCCTGCCTCTCCCCACCCTATTACTCCCCTCCTCTCCAGTGCTGCCCTGAGGGGTAATGAAGGGTCTCCCTCTTTCCCCTGTCCCTTCTCCCCCTGCCTCTCCCCACCCTATTACTCCCCTCCTCTCCAGTGCTGCCCTGAGGGGTAATGAAGGGTCTCCCTCTTTCCCCTGTCCCTTCTCCCCTGCCTCTCCCCACCCTATTACTCCCCTCCTCTCCAGTGCTGCCCTGAGGGGTAATGAAGGGGTCTCCCTCTTTCCCCTGTCCCTTCTCCCCTGCCTCTCCCCACCCTATTACTCCCTCCTCTCCAGTGCTGCCCTGAGGGGTAATGAAGGGGTCTCCCTCTTTCCCCTGTCCCTTCTCCCCTGCCTCTCCCCACCCTATTACTCCCCTCCTCTCCAGTGCTGCCCTGAGGGGTAACGAAGGGGTCTCCCTCTTTCCCCTGTCCCTTCTCCCCTGCCTCTCCCCACCCTATTACTCCCCTCCTCTCCAGTGCTGCCCTGAGGGGTAAAGAAGGGTCTCCCTCTTTCCCCTGTCCCTTCTCCCCTGCCTCTCCCCACCCCTATTACTCCCCTCCTCTCCAGTGCTGCCCTGAGGGGTAATGAAGGGTCTCCTCTTTCCCCTGTCCCTTCTCCCCTGCCTCTCCCCACCCCTATTGCTCCCCTCCTCTCCAGTGCTGCCCTGAGGGGTAACAGAAGGGTCTCCCTCTTTCCCCCTGTCCCTTCTCCCCTGCCTCTCCCCACCCTATTACTCCCCTCCTCTCAGTGCTGCCCTGAGGGGTAATGAAGGGGTCTCCCTCTTTCCCCTGTCCCTTCTCCCTGCCTCTCCCCCCCTATTACTCCCCTCCTCTCCAGTGCTGCCCTGAGGGGTAATGAAGGGTCTCCCTCTTTCCCCTGTCCCTTCTCCCCTGCCTCTCCCCACCCTATTACTCCCCTCCTCTCCAGTGCTGCCCTGAGGGGTAATGAAGGGTCTCCCACTTTCCCCTGTCCCTTCTCCCCTGCCTCTCTCCCCACCCTATTACTCCCCTCCTCTCCAGTGCTGCCCTGAGGGGTAATGAAGGGTCTCCCTCTTTCCCCTGTCCCTTCTCCCCTGCCTCTCCCCACCCTATTACTCTCCTCCTCTCCAGTGCTGCCCTGAGGGGTAATGTGTGAACGCTTCCTGAGACTGCGGCTCTGAGACGAAGAGTTAAACGTTGTTACCAGATGTCAACCTACACATCCCTGTTCTCTGCTCTCCTTCATTTCAAGAGAGAAAGAGAGAGAGAGAGAGAGGGATGGAGGGATGGGAGAGGGAGGGAGGGAGGGAGGAGGGAGGGAGGGAGAGGGAGGGAGGGAGGGAGGGAGAGAGAGAGATAGGGAGAGAGAGAGAGGGAGGGATGGAGAGAGGGAGGAGGGAGGGGAGAGGGAGGAGGGAGGGAGAGAGAGGATGGGGAGAGAGAGAGGGATAGGGGGAGAGAGAGAGGGAGGGAGGGGAGGAGGGAGGAGAGAGAGAGAGGGAGAGAGAGAGGGAGGGAGAGAGAGAGAGAGAGAGATAGAGTGTGGGGGGAGAGAGGGAGAGAGGGGGAGGAGAGAGAAAAGAGAGAGAGAGAGGGGGGGAGAGAGAGAGAGAGAGAGAGAGAGAGAGAGGGAGAGAGAGGGAGAGGGGAGAGAGAGGGAGATAGAGAGAGAGGGAGAAGAGAGAGAGAGAGAGAGAGAGAGAGAGAGAGAGGGAGAGAGAGAGAGAGAGAGAGAGAGAGAGAGAGAGAGAGGGGGGGAGAGAGAGAGAGGGGATGGAGAGAGAGGGAGGGGAGAGAGAGAGAGAGAGAGAGAGAGGGAGGAGAGAGAGAGAGATGGAGAGAGAGGGAGAGGGGGAGAGAGAGAGAGAGAAAGAGAGAGAGAGAGGGGAGAGAGAGTGAGAGAGAGAGAGAGAGAGAGAGGGGAGAGAGAGAGTGAGAGAGAGAGAGAGAGAGAGAGAGAGAGAGAGAGAGAGAGAGAGGGGGGGAGAGAGACAGAGAGAGAGAGATAAAACAAAAGAAAAGAAGAGGACAAAGAAAGAGATGAAACAGATCACAGGGAGAACGACTAGAGGAGTGACAGTACCGGACCAGCGTTCTGACTTCCAGATGATTCTAGATGTCGTGAAGAACTAGTCAAATATAACGATGTCATAATACACGATGATGTCATAAACTAGACTGTTATATGTGCAGGAGGACACTGGGGAGACATAGCAGGTTATTGTAGCTCATGATGTTATCATTACAGGTTATAAATGTTATTACGGTGTATATAACCGGTCTATAAAACTGTAGGATATATATATAGACTGAGTATATTCTACTCCTCTCAACAACGAGTGTATAAAACATTAAGAACACCTGCTCTTTCCATGACATAGACTGATCAGCTTAATCCAGGTGAAAGCTATGATCCCTTATTGATGTCTCTTGTTAAATCCACTTCAAGTCAATCAGTGTAGATGAAGGGGGAGGAGACGGGTTAAATAAGGATTTTTAAGCCTCGAGACAACAGAGACATGTATTGTATATATTGTGCCATTCAGAGGGTGAATGAGCAAGATTTAAGTGCCTTTGAACCCAACTGTGGGAAGCATTGGAGTCAACATGCGACAGCATCCCTGTGGAACGCTTTCAACACCTTGTAGAGTCCATGTCCTGTCCATGCCCTGTCCATGCCCCTGTCCATGTCCTGTCCATGCCCTGTCCATGCCCTGTCCATGCCCTGTCCATGTCCTGTCCATGCCCTGTCCATGCCCTGTCCATGTCCTGTCCATGTCCTGTCCATGCCCTGTCCATGCCCTGTCCATGCCCTGTCCATGTCCTGTCCATGTCCTGTCCATGCCCTGTCCATGCCCTGTCCATGCTCCTGTCCATGCCCTGACCATGCCCTGTCCATGCCATGTCCATTCTCCTGTCCATGCCCTGTCCATGCCCTGTCCAAGCCCTGTCCATGCCCTGTCCATGCCCTGTCCATGCCCTGTCCATGCCCTGTCCATGTCCCTGTCCATGCCCTGTCCATGCCCTGTCCATGCCCTGTCCATGTCCTGTCCATGCCCTGTCCATGCCCTGTCCATGCTCCTGTCCATGCCCTGACCATGCCCTGTCCATGCCATGTCCATTCTCCTGTCCATGCCCTGTCCATGCCCTGTCCAAGCCCTGTCCATGCCCTGTCCATGTCCTGTCCATATCCTGACCATGCCCTGTCCATGCCCTGTCCATGTCCTGTCCATGCCCTGTCCATGTCCTGTCCATGCCCTGTCCATGCCCTGTCCATGCTCCTGTCCATGCCCTGACCATGCCCTGTCCATGCCCTGTCCATGTCCTGTCCATGCCCTGTCCATGCCCTGTCCATGCTCCTGTCCATGCCCTGACCATGCCCTGTCCATGCCCTGTCCATGTCCTGTCCATGTCCTGTCCATGCCCCTGTCCATGTCCTGTCCATGCCCCTGTCCATGCCCTGTCCATGTCCTGTCCATGCCCTGTCCATGTCCTGTCCATGCCCCTGTCCATGCCCTGTCCATGCTCCTGTCCATGCCCTGTCCATGTCCTGTCCATGCCCTGTCCATGCCCTGTCCATGCTCCTGTCCATGCCCTGACCATGCCCTGTCCATGCCCTGTCCATGCTCCTGTCCATGCCCTGTCCATGTCCTGTCCATGTCCTGTCCATGCCCTGTCCATGTCCTGTCCATGCCCCTGTCCATGTCCTGTCCATGCCCCTGTCCATGTCCTGTCCATGTCCTGTCCATGCCCTGACCATGCCCTGTCCATCCCCCTGTCCATGTCCTGTCCATGCCCCTGCCCATGCCCTGTCCATGTCCTGTCCATGCCCTGTCCATGTCCTGTCCATGCCCCTGTCCATGTCCTGTCCATGCCCCTGTCCATGCCCTGTCCATGCCCTGTCCATGTCCTGTCCATGCCCCTGTCCATGTCCTGTCCATGCCCCTGTCCATGCCCTGTCCATGCCCCTGTCCATGTCCTGTCCATGCCCCTGTCCATGCCCTGTCCATGCCCTGTCCATGTCCTGTCCATGCCCCTGTCCATGCCCTGTCCATGCCCCTGTCCATGCCCCTGTCCATGTCCTGTCCATGTCCCTGTCCATGCCCTGTCCATGCCCTGTCCATGTCCTGTCCATGCCCTGTCCATGCCCCTGTCCATGTCCTGTCCATGCCCTGTCCATGCCCTGTCCATGCCCTGTCCATGCCCTGTCCATGTCCTGTCCATGCCCTGTCCATGTCCTGTCCATTTCCTGTCCATGACCTGTCCATGTCCTGTCCATTTCCTGTCCATGACCTGTCCATGTCCTGTCCATGCCCTGTCCATGCCCCTGTCCATGCCCTGTCCATGCCCTGTCCATGCCCCTGCCCATGTCCTGTCCATGCCCTGAGGGGGTAAAAGGGTGTAAGTCAATATGAGGAAGGTGCCTAGTGTTCCTAGTGTTTGGTATACTCAGTGTATATACAACTAGATAATATGAAACATACAACATCACTCCAGCACTGTGAGATTGTATTTAAATGAAAAGCTTGTCAAAGATTAAATATATTATTCATATTAGTGTAGGGTGTGGTGTGTAAGACCGTGGGGGATAGAAGTGCCCCCTTAAACCAGTTACGTTTCCATGGTGATTGCTTTTAAACCAGTTCCATTTCCATGGTGATTTTAACTGCTTATGTCTTGAATCCTGTTAACTGGATCGATATGACAACAGCCAGTGAAAGTGCAGGGCGCCAAAAAAACAACAGAAATATCATAATTAAAATTCCTCAAACATAGAAGTATTTTACATCATTTTAAAGATGAACTTGTTGTTAATCCCACCACGGTGTCCGATTTCAAAAAGGCTTTACAGCGAAAGCACAACGTATCATTTTGTTAGGACAGAGCCTAGTCACAGAAATTTTCCAGCCAAAGACAGGAATCACAAAAAGCAGAAATAGAGATAAAATGAATCACTAACCTTTGATGATCTTCATCAGATGGCACTCGTAGGACTTCATGTTACACAATACATGTATGTTTTGTTCGATAAAGTTCATATTTATATACAAAAATCAGAGTTTACATTGGCACATTATGTTCAGTAGTTCCAAAACATCTGGTGATTTTGCAGAGAGCCACATCAATTTACAGAAATACTCATAATACACTTTAATTAAAAGATACAACTATCATGCATGGAATTATAGATACACTTCTCCTTAATGCAACCGCTGTGTCAGATTTCA
>NW_027009982.1:0-36824 GCF_036934945.1 Oncorhynchus masou masou
TGACTAGTTTTGTGTGTTATATAATATCGTTGTCTGCATCGGCACGGAAATCTAATTATCTGTAACGTCCGTCGTTAAATGAAGACCAGGTGAAGGTGCAGAGTGGTAGGCGAACATTTTCTTTAATTCATAAATGTTTCACCAAAAACAATAAACCACTCAACGAATGTAAATCCAGGAGTGCAAACACATGCAACACACAAAGACAAGATCCCACAACTGAAGGTGGGAAAAAGGGCTGCCTAAGTATGATCCCCAATCAGAGACAACGAAAGACAGCTGCCTCTGATTGGGAACCATACTCTGCCAACAAAGAAATATAAACATAGATTTCACACCCTAGTCACACCCTGACCTACCAAATAGAGAATTTAAAGGATCTCTAAGGTCAGGGCACCACCCCCCCCCCCCCCCAAAGGTGTGGACTCCCGGCCACAAACCTGAACCTATAGGGAAGGTTTGGTGGCGGCTTTGGTTCGGGACGTATCCCTGCGCTGATCCCTCTGCTTCTGTGGAACCGAACCGTGGATCGTCGCTGGAGACTCCGGACCGTGAATCGTTGCCGTAGGAACCGGACCGTGGATCATCGCCGGAGGCTCTGGACTGGGAACCACCGCCGGAGGCTCCGGACTGCAGATCGGATTTTCCTTTCAATTAAGACTTAGACAACCAGGTGAGGGGAGTCCCTTATTAAGACCTAGACAACCAGGTAAGGAAGTTCCTTACTGTGACCTAGACAACCAGGTGAGAGGAGTTCCTTACTGAGACCTAGACAACCAGGTGAGGGGAGTTCCTTACTGAGACCTAGACAACCAGGTGAGGGAGTTCCTTACTGAGACCTAGACAACCAGGTAAGGAAGTTCCTTACTGTGACCTAGACAACCAGGTGAGAGGAGTTCCTTACTGAGACCTAGACAACCAGGTGAGGGGAGTTCCTTACTGAGACCTAGACAACCAGGTGAGGGGAGTTCCTTACTGAGACCTAGACAACCAGGTGAGGGGAGTTCCTTACTGAGACCTAGACAACCAGGTGAGAGGAGTTCCTTACTGAGACCTAGACAACCAGGTGAGGGGAGTTCCTTATTAAGACCTAGACAACCAGGTGAGGGGAGTTCCTTATTAAGACCTAGACAACCAGGTGAGGGGAGTTCCTTACTGAGACATAGACAACCAGGTGAGGGGAGTTCCTTATTAAGACCTAGACAACCAGGTGAGGGGAGTTCCTTACTGAGACCTGGACATCCAGGTGAGGGGAGTTCCTTATTAAGACCTAGACAACCAGGTGAGGGGAGTTCCTTACTGAGACCTAGACAACCAGGTGAGGGGAGTTCCTTATTAAGACCTAGACAACCAGGTGAGGGGAGTTCCTTATTAAGACCTAGACAACCAGGTGAGGGGAGTTCCTTACTGAGACCTAGACAACCAGGTGAGGGGAGTTCCTTACTGAGACCTAGACAACCAGGTGAGGGGAGCTCCTTATTAAGACCTAGACAACCAGGTGAGGGGAGTTCCTTATTAAGACCTAGACAACCAGGTGAGGGGAGCTCCTTATTAAGACCTAGACAACCAGGTGAGGGGAGTTCCTTATTAAGACCTAGACAACCAGGTGAGGGGAGTTCCTTATTAAGACCTAGACAACCAGGTGAGGGGAGTTCCTTATTAAGACCTAGACAACCAGGTGAGGGGAGTTCCTTATTCAGACCTAGACAACCAGGTGAGGGGAGTTCCTTATTAAGACCTAGACAACCAGGTGAGAGGAGTTCCTTACTGAGACCTAGACAACCAGGTGAGGGGAGTTCCTTATTAAGACCTAGACAACCAGGTGAGGGGAGTTCCTTACTGTGACCTAGACAACCAGGTGAGGGGAGCTCCTTATTAAGACCTAGACAACCAGGTGAGGGGAGCTCCTTATTAAGACCTAGACAACCAGGTGAGGGGAGTTCCTTATTAAGACCTAGACAACCAGGTGAGGGGAGTTCCTTACTGAGACCTAGACAACCAGGTGAGGGGAGTTCCTTATTAAGACCTAGACAACCAGGTGAGGGGAGTTCCTTACTGAGACAACCAGGTGAGGGGAGTTCCTTACTGAGACCTAGACAACCAGGTGAGGGGAGTTCCTTACTGAGACCTAGACAACCAGGTGAGGGGAGTTCCTTATTAAGACCTAGACAACCAGGTGAGGGGAGCTCCTTATTAAGCCCTAGACAACCAGGGACAAGTCTCTGAGCCGCCCAGCCAGAGCCCGGACTCAGGTCTTTCCCTCTCGGGAGAGGCCAGGAAATAGCTGTGCAGCGATGCTCCCCATCCAACCTGACAGAGCTTGATAGATCTGCAGAGGAGAATGGAGAATCTCCCCAAATACAGGTGTGCCAAGCTTGTAGCTGCCATACCCAAGAAGACTCAAGGCTGTTATCGCTGCCAAAGGTGCTTCAACAAAGTACTGAGGCAGGGTCTGAATAATTCTGTAAATGGGATATTTAAAGTTCCTTAAATATTTAAACCTGTTTTTGGTTTGTCATTATGGGGTACTGTGTGTCGATTTAATGAGGGGAACAAAATATTTATTGCATTTTAAAATAAGTCTGTAACGTAACAGAATGTGGTACAAGTCAAGGGGTCTGAATAGTTTCTGGAATGTCACCAATGACTATATTTTTATTTATTTATTTTACCTTTATTTAACTAGGCAAGTCAGTTAAGAACAAATTCCTTATTTTCAATGACGGCCTGGGAACAGTGGGTTAATTGCCTGTTCAGGGGCAGAACGACAGAGTTGCACCTTGTCAGCTCGGGATTTGAACTTGCAACCTTCCGGTTACTAGTCCAACACTCTGACCACTAGGCTACCCTGAATGAGGCGATGTTTGGTGTGCTGCTTTCACACAAAACTATGTGCTTCTGAAAGTAAAGAGGAATAAACCGGTTCGTTTGAAATATAAAAATCAGCCAGCTGTGGAATGTAGGAGCCATTTTAAAGTGGAGGAGTACAGCGGTATTCACTGGGGCTGTAGCAGCTCGAGCTCTGGGACGTTACTGTAGAAACCATGGAGATACCGCACGACAATATAGATAAACATCTGCCAATGTGTCACGGCTTTCTTCCTGGGAAGAGAGGCAGACCAAAACGCAGCGTGGTTATAGTTCATGGTTCTTTAATGAGAAAACTCAAACATGAACAAACTACAAAACAATAAACATTAAAAACCGTAACAGTCCTAACTGGTGCCTAAAACACAAAGACAGGAAACAATCACCCACGAAATACCCAAAGAATATGGCTTCCTAAATATGGCTCCCAATCAGAGACAACGATAAACACCTGCCTCTGATTGAGAACCACTCTAGACAACCATAGACTTACCTAGACACCTAAAAGAACACAAACCCCATAAATCTACAAAAAAAAAACCTAGACACGACAAAACACATAAATCACCACATATCACACCCTGGCCTAACCAAAAATAATAAAGAAAACAAAGATATCTAAGGACCAAGGGTGAGATGGTTTTGGAGGACTGTTGTACAACAGATCGGAGGTGTGACACAATGTCGAGCGAGAGATGGTTTTGAGTGACTGTTGTATATACAGATAACCAAGGCCAGGGTGTATCGAGCGCACGATGGTTTTGAGTGACTGTTGTATATACAGATAACTAAAAGTGACACAAATTCATGAGATGGTTTTGAGTGACTGTTGTATATACAGACCAATGACCCCCCCACACATTTTGTTACCGTTACAGCCGCATTCTACAATTTAATAAAGTGTGCAGCCCCCCTCAACAATCTACACACAATACCCTATAACAACAAAGCAAAAACAGTTTAAAAAATATATATTTTGACAAGGAAAATAACATCTGCAACACTCCACCAATCAGGCCTTGATGGTAGAGTGGCCAGATGGAAGCCATTACTCAGTAAAAGGCACATGACAGTCAGCTTGGAGTTTGCCAAAAGGCACCTAAAGGACTCTCGAACCATGAGAAACAAGATTCTCTGGTCTGATGAAACCAAGATTGAACTCTTTAGCCTGAATGCCAAGCATCACATCTGGAGGAAACCTGAAACCATCACTACGGTGAAAACATGGTGGTGGCAGCATCATGCTGTGGGGATGTCTTCAGCGGCAGGGTCTGGGAGACTAGTCAGGGACTGAGGGAAAGATGATAGACCGAGGACTGGCTATCTGGCAGTAGAGCACAGAGGAAGAATGTGTGGCCTCTGAAAGACTCCCTCAGGGCAGGAATAAACCGGCCAGATTCCAGAGAGAGAAAGAACGAAAGAGAGAGAGGTAGAAACAAAGAAATGTCCTTGGTCTCGTGTCAAACTGTTAAAACTAGCGCATGGTGATAGAGGCTGCATGATGCTATGGGAGTCTGGGGGGAATCAAGGGGGAGTCCAAGGAGGAGTCATGCCCAAATATGGTTTTGTGTTCCAAGACTCTAACTTCCTTTTTCGTGGATCTCTGCAGTGCAGAGCCTCATCAACATCTACTGGATGAGTCCTCAGCTAGATAGATGACTGGATCTCCTTCACAACGACGTGGCAGTAATCAGTCCTGATCCTCACCCCATGGCAACGCTTAGATGTTACTACATCCTGATCTGGCCTTCTTTTCTGTCTACCCTGAAGGTTGTTGGTCAAGGTTCAGTGTGTGTGTGTGTATTCTAACATTTTGTTACAGTGCTATCTTGACTCCACTCCTTAGTAACAGTGGTGTAGTAACTACACGATGTGTGTAAAATCACAAATCAACCTGCAAAACAACTAAAGGTGATGACCCTCCACATCTATCAAGACAACTAGAGGAGTTTAACCTCCACATCTATCAATACCCCTCCAACTAAATAAGTTTAACCCTCCACATATATCAAGACAACTAGAGGAGTTTAACCCTCCACATTTAACAACTAAATGAGTTTAACCCTCATCTATCAAGACAACTAGAGGAGTTTAACCCTCCTCATCTATCAAGACAACTAGAGAGTTTAACCCTCCATCTATCAAGACAACTAGAGGAGTTTAACCCTCCACATCTATCAAGACAACTAGAGGAGTTTAACCCTCCATATCTATCAAGACAACTAGAGGAGTTTAACCCTCCACATCTATCAATACAACTAAATGAGTTTAACCCTCCACATCTATCAAGACAACTAGAGGAGTTTAACCCTCCACATCTATCAAGACAACTAGAGGAGTTTAACCCTCCACATCTATCAAGACAACTAGAGGAGTTTAACCCTCCACATCTATCAAGACAACTAAATGAGTTTAACCCTCCACATCTATCAAGACAACTAGAGGAGTTTAACCCTCATCATCTATCAAGACAACTAGAGGAGTTTAACCCTCCACATCTATCAAGACAACTAGAGGAGTTTAACCCTCCTCATCTATCAAGACAACTAGAGGAGTTTAACCCTCCTCATCTATCAAGACAACTAGAGGAGTTTAACCCTCCACATCTATCAAGACAACTAGAGGAGTTTAACCCTCCACATCTATCAATACAACTAAATGAGTTTAACCCTCCACATCTATCAAGACAACTAGAGGTGTTTAACCCTCCACATCTATCAATACAACTAAATGAGTTTAACCCTCCACATCTATCAAGACAACTAGAGGAGTTTAACCCTCCACATCTATCAAGACAACTAGAGGAGTTTAACCCTCCACATCTATCAATACAACTAAATGAGTTTAACCCTCAGCATCTATCAAAGATAACTAAGGTGTTTAGCCTCACATCCTATCAATACAACTAATTGGTTTAGCCACCTCACATCTATCAAGACAACTAAGAGGAGTTTAACCCTCCACATCTATCAAGACAACTAGAGTTTAACCCTCCACATCTATCAAGACAACTGAAGAAGTTTAACCCTCCACATATATCAAGACAACTAAAGGCCTAGACCCTCCACATCTATCAAGACAACGAGAGGAGTTTAACCCTCCACATCTATCAATACAACTAAAGGTCTAGACCCTCCCACATCTATCAAGACAACTAAGGGTTTAACCCTCCCACATCTATCAAGACAACTAGAGGTTTAACCCTCCCATCTATCAAGACAACTAAATGAGTTTAACCCTCCACATCTATCAAGACAACTAGAGGTTTAACCCTCCCTCATCTATCAAGACAACTAAAGGAGTTTAACCTCCTCATCTATCAAGACAACTAAAAAGGAGTTTAACCCTCCTCATCTATCAAGACAACTAAGGGTTTAACCTCCTCAATATCAAGACAACTAAGGAGTTTAACCCTCCACATATATCAAGACAACTAGGAGTTTAACCCTCCACATCTATCAAGACAACTAAAAGGTTTAACCCTCCACATCTATCAAGACAACTAAAGGAGTTTAACCCTCACATCTATCAAGACAACTAAAGGCCTAGACCCTCCACATCTATCAAGACAACGAGAGGAGTTTAACCCTCCACATCTATCAATACAACTAAAGGTCTAGACCCTCCACATCTATCAAGACAACTAAAGGAGTTTAACCCTCCACATCTATCAAGACAACTAGAGGAGTTTAACCCTCCACATCTATCAAGACAACTAAATGAGTTTAACCCTCCTCATCTATCAAGACAACTAGAGGAGTTTAACCCTCCACATCTATCAAGACAACTAAAGGAGTTTAACCCTCCACATATATCAAGACAACTAAAGGAGTTTAACCATCCACATCTATCAATACAACTAAATGAGTTTAACCCTCCTCATCTATCAAGACAACTAGATGAGTTTAACCCTCCACATATATCAAGACAACTAAAGGAGTTTAACCATCCACATCTATCAAGACAACTAAATGAGTTTAACCCCTCCTCATCTATCAAGACAACACCCTCCTCATCTATAAACTGAGTTTAACCATCCACATCTATCAAGACAACTAGAGCACTGGACCAGCACAGGCAAAACGCCTTCCCACTAACGAGATGACAATCAGCACAGGTGTAACACATACTGACTAACGAGGTGACACCAATTAGTGCGCCCTAAGTGCTAACGAAGTTCAACCTTCAAACATACATGGTAAAAACTAATCCTGTAACAGCCTTCAGTTTATTTTTAAATCCAGCAGTACATTTTTTTAGTGCAAAAATAAATAAATGACATTTCTCATATTTAAAAAAAATCCAAGCTGATTTATATTTTAGGCTTCTTTTGTCCTCGTAAACAAGCAGCGTTTGAATAGAGCTGTAGGCAAACAGATGATGTATTTATTTTTTTATTAAAAAAAAATATATATTTTTTTTACGAGAGAAAGAGAGTGCAATATGCCATACAAATGAAGGAACAACAGAGTGAGGCAAAGTGTGGAATTTGAAGAAAGGAGACAGTTTATACTCCAGCTGCAGCCGACTTCAGCTTCTGCTCTTTATTCCCTCGCTGTTTTCCTTCATCCTTTCATTGGTGGTAAAAACAACGTTGCTTAAGATGCACTCAGGGCATCAGTCAATAGAGACTTGTATTGTGAAGAGAGAGAGGGATTGTATAGACCAGGGGTGTCAAAGTCAAATGGACGGAGGGCCAAATAAAAAATTTAGCTACAAGCCGAGGGCCGGACTGTTCGAATGTTCATTGAAAAATTTTTAAATGACGCATATAGTCTAGTGAACCTAATTGAACCTACTGAAAACCTAACAAATATATTCCAATATGATCAGATAAATAAAGCAATATTTTCTTATGGCTCTGTCAGTAATCTTTAATTTTCAACAGACACAAAAGACAAATTTCCTTTATATAAAAATCCCCATAACATGAACATTAAATGAAAGAAACCGGTATTCAAGGCACCATCAGTAGCCTATATTTTTCTATTTTAGCAAAAGTGGGCTAAATTTACTTCAAAGAAAAAAACAATAATAGCAATTTTCTATCATCCACTCAACTGAAATATTTTTAAAATATAATTGGATTCAAATACAATAAAATAAAGTGCAAAAATCTATTAATCAAAAACAACACTTTGTTTAAGGAGAAAGTAACATGCAGTGAAAACAAATATTAAACTTTAACTTTTAAACTTGAACTGAGTAAAACTCTAAATATGTGATTGCACAGTAATGTTCACTTGTTTGAGGTTGAGGGTGATACTTGGTGGTGTCCCATCTTTTCCACAAGTTCATCAATGTTAGGGTAAGGCTCTGAGCTGAGGAAATCCTCAGAATTGAGTGGAGGTGTTCAGCAGTAAGTCGCTTCTGTGTGATGTTTTGTTCAGGTTCATCAAAGAAAAAAGTTGTTCACACAGGTATGTGCTGCCAAACATAGACAACGTTTGAGCAGCCTGGATGCGCAGCTGGGGCATTGTGTCGGGGAGGAAAGCGGGCGAACTCCGCAGCACCCACTGCCGCATATTTTGCCCTCAGTGCATCATTGCATTGGAGGTCAATCAACTCCATTTGGAGGTTTGGTGGTGAGCTTTCACGTCAACAGCAAATGGGTTACCGAGCAGTTCCAACCTGCTTTTTTGTGCTTCAAAGTCAGCAAATCGGCGTCGAAAGTCAGCGGCAAGCATACCTATTTTATCAGCCAACTGTGCGCTCGGGAACGCACTGGTGAGAGCTTCTCTTTCATGGTCTGGCAGCTGGGAAAGTGGCTCAAATTTTCTTTCCGCATCTGCGTCTCCCACAGAGTCAGTTTGGTTTTAAATGCCTTCACTGTACTGTACATATCAGAGATGACATGATCCCGACCCTGCAGCTGCAAGTTCATTGCATTCAGATGACTCGTAATGTCACACAGAAAAGCCATTTCACACAGAAACATTTCGTCTCGGAGTTGTGTTGTGTCTTTCCCTTTGCTGTCCAAGAACAGACAAATCTCCTCACGAAGCTCGAAACATCTTTGAAGCACCTTTCCTGGCTTAGCCATCGCACCTCTGTGTGATAAGGCAAATCACCATGCTCCGTTTCTAACTCCGTCAGAAATGCCTTGAACTGGCGGTGATTCAAACCTTTGGCTCTGATAAAGTTAACTGTGCGCGTGATGATGCTCATTACATGCTCCATTTTCAAGGCTTTACCGCACAACGCTTCCTGGTGTATGATACAATGATAAGCTGTCAGCACACCTGTCGCGTTTTCCTCTTGCATCTTTTCCCGTATCTTCGCCACCAGTCCGCTCCTGTGTCCACACATCGCAGGTGCTCCATCGGTTGTCAAACCCACGAGTTTTCCCAAGGCAGCTCCATCTCATTTACACATCTTGACACCTCTTCATACAAATCATGCCCCGTAGTTGTGCCATGCATAGGACGTAAAGCCAAAAACTCCTCTGTCACGCTTAGGCTGGAGTCCACTCCGCGGATGAAAATTGACAACTGGGCAATGTCAGAAATGTCGGTGCTCTCATCCACAGCCAAGGAATATGCAATGAAATCTTTTCCCTTTTTCACAAGCTGCTCTTTTAGATTGATGGACAACTGGTCTACTCTCTCGGCAATGGTGTTTCTGCTCAGACTCACATTTAAAAAGAGTTGCCTTTTTTTCTGGGCAAACTTCGTCACAAACTTTAATCATGCAGTTTTTGATGAAATCCCCCTCCGTAAATGGCCGGGCTGATTTAGCGATCTCTTCTGCCAAAATAAAACTGGCCTTGACAGCAGCCTGGCCTTGTGATTTGGCTTTTTGAACAGAGCCTGTCGAGATTTGAGGCCTCGTTTTAATTCCTCTGCCTTTTGTAGCCTTTGTTCCATGTCCATATTCTTGTTTTTGTCCGCGTGTTTCGTTTCATAATGTCGTCTCAGATTATACTCTTTCAGTACCGCCACACTTTCTCCACACAGAAGACACACAGGTTTTCCAGCTACCTCCGTGAACATATACTCCGACTCCCACCTTGTTTGAAACCCCCGGTTCTCAGTGTCCACCTTCCGTTTTGCCATTTTTGATGGGTATCTGAAAGTTAATTTTACTGTGATGCTGACGACTGCTGTGCCAATAAATATTGAAATGAAGCAGCCTACTGCTCGGTGCGTCACCGTTGCATTGTGGGAAATGTAGTATTAGTGCGTGTAAAGATCTGCGGGCTGCCGGCTTGCTGCGGTCTGCGGGCCCGGTTCTAATAATAAATCAAGATCATCCCAGGGCCGTAAAAAACCTTCTCGCGGGCCGGATGTGGCCCGCGGGCCTTGACTCTGACATATGTGGTATAGACAAAGACAGAGAGAACGATTTTATTATTTATTTTAGTCGAGCTCCACCATGTGAAAGGCGTCCGTGTTTGTTCCTGAACACTGTTGGTGACAAAAAAAACAGCTGAATATTGCATTGAATCTCTCTCTCTCTCTTTTTTCTATCTCTCCTCTCTGCCTCTCTCTCTGCCCCTCTCTCTCTCTGCCTCTCTCTCTCTGCCCATATCTCTCTCTCTGCCTATATATATCTGCCCCCTATATCTCTATATCTCTAAATATATATATCTCTCTCTCTCTCTCTCTCTCTCTCTCTCTGTCTCTCTCTCTATCTCTCTGCCTCTATCTCTCTCTCTCTGCCTCTCTCTCTCTCTCTCTGCCTCTCTCTCTCTCTCTCTCTGCCTCTATATATATCTATCTCTGCCTCTCTCTCTCTCTCTCTATATCTCTATCTCTCTCTCTGCCTATATCTCTCTCTCTCTCTCTCTCTAATATATATCTCTCTCTCTCTCTCTCTCTCTGCCTCTCTCTCTCTCTCTCTCTCTCTATCTCTCTCTCCCTCACTCTCTCTCTCACTCTCTCTGCCTCTCTTTCTCTGTCTCTCTCTCTCTCTGCCTCTCTCTCTCTCTCTCTCTGCCTCTCTCTCTCTCCCTCTCTCTCTGCCTCTCTCTCCCTCTCTCTCTGCCTCTCTCTGCCTCTCTCTCTCTCTCTCTGCCTCTCTCTCTCTCCAATCTCGACACAGACATTAATTATGAGGCTAATCATTGAAGTGAACACAGTGTCTGTCTATACCGCACAGCTGACTTCTGAGAATGAGCTTTATGTTGAAAACCCGAGGCGCAGCTGAAATGGAGGGGGATTGAAACATTCAATCACTGTCACAGCACTGTATTAGGGATATCAGAGTCGTATCTTTATAGAAAAAGTCTTGTCGGATTCTTCCTCCAGTGGTTTTGCTCAGTGGTCTGTAAGATTAGAGGCTCTCTGCCATGATGAGGTGTGTTCTCCTTCTGAAGCCTTGGTCTGGGGAGTTAACATACTGTAGAGTGAACAGAACAGAGGTCTGGGGGTTAACATAGTAGAAGTGAACAGAACAGAGGTCTGGGGAGTTAACATACTGTAGAAGTGAACAGAACAGAGGTCTGGGAGATAACATACTGTAGAAGTGAACAGAACAGAGGCCTTGGTCTTGAGTTAACATACTGTAGAATAAACAGAACAGAGGTCTGGGAGTTAACATACTGTAGAAGTGAACAGAACAGAGGTCTGGGGAGTTAACATACTGTAGAAGTGAACAGAACAGAGGTCTGGGGAGTTAACATACTGTAGAAGTGAACAGAACAGAAGCTTTGGTCTGGGGAGTTAACATACTGTAGAAGTGAACAGAACAGAGGCCTGGGGAGATAACATACTGTAGAAGGAACAGAACAGAGGTCTGGGAGATAACATACTGTAAGAAGTGAACAGAACAGAGGTCTGGGGAGTTAACATACTGTGAAAGTGAACAGAACAGAGGTCTGGGGAGTTAACATACTGTAGAAGTGAACAGAACTTTGGTCTGGGGAGTAAGTCATCATGATTATGGTTTGGGAAGCTATATATACTGTATATATGTGTATGTATACAGAGGAGGTTAAAAAGAGAACAAGGGGGAGAGTGGGGAGGAGAGAGAAAGAGAGAAAAGAGTGAGGAGGTAGAGAGGGGAAGGTGGGAGGTGAGACAGCATTATCAAAGTGAGACAGAGAGAGGAGAGAGACAGAGAGAGACAGAGAAGAAGAGGCAGAGAGCGAGAAAGCGGAGAGAGACCAAATAGCATTCTAGTTTGCGCTGTTTTTTTGTTAATTCTTTCCAATGTGTCAAGTAATTATCTTTTGTTTTCTCATGATTTGGTTTGGTCTAATTGTGCTGCTGTCCTGGGGCTTTGTAGGGTGTGTTTGTGAACAGAGCCCCAGGACCAACTTGCTTAGGGGACTCTTCTCCAGGTTCATCTCTCTGTATGTGATGGCTTTGTTGTGGAAGGTTTGGGAATCGCTTCCTTTTAGGTGGTTATAGAATTTAACAGCTCTATTCTGGATTTTGATAATTAGTGGGTATCGGCCTAATTCTGCTCTGCATGCATTATTTGGTGTTCTACGTTGTACACAAAGGATATTTTTGCAGAATTCTGCGTAGTCTCAATTTGGTGTTTGTCCCATTTTGTGAAGTCTTGGTTGGTGAGCGGACCCCAGACCTCACAACCATAAAGGCAACAGGCTCTATGACGAGAATAATTTTTCATCTCTCTATCTGCTCTCTAGTTCTCTCTCTCTCTCTCTAGTTCTCTCTCTCTCTCTCTCCCTCCCTCCAGCTCTCTCTCTCTCTATCTCTCTCTAGCTCTCTCTCTCTAGCTTTCTCTCCAGCTCTCTCTCTCTAGCTCTCTATGCCTCTCTCTCTCTAGCTCTCTCTCTCGCTCTATATAGCTCTCTTTCTCTCTCTCTAGCTCTCTCTCTCTCTCTCTTCTCTCTAGCTCTCTCCTTTTCGCTCTCTCTGCCTCTAGCTCTCTCTCTCTCAGCTCTCTCTCTCTCTGGCTCTCTCCCTCTCTCTCTCTCTCTCTCTCTCTCCAGCTCTCTCTCCTCTCTCTCTCTTAGCTCTTCTCTCTCTAGCTCTCTCTCTGCTCTCTCTCTCTTTGTCTCTCTCTAGCTCTCTCTCCCCCTCTCTCTAGCTCTCTTTCTCTCTCTCTGGCTCTCTCTCTAGCTCTCTCTCGCTCCTAGCTCTTTGTCTCTCTCTAGACTCTCTCTCTCAGCTCTTTCTCTCTCTCTCTCTCTCTCCCTCTCTCTCTCTCTCTAGCCCTCTCTCTCTCTCAACTCTCTCCTCTCTGGCTCCTCTTCAGCAAACCCTAAGAAAAGTTTGCCACTCCTAGCTGGGCTCGGCCTACTGCACCCCTGTGACAGCCGATCTCTCAGAACAGCCTGTGAGGGGCCCAGGTTGTCATATTACAACATCATTCATTCCAGTGGTGCCATGGCACAGAGCTGTGACTGTTCTGAGGGGCCCAGGGGTCTGTGGAACAGACAGGCTATATTTAGACGGGTTTAGGCACCATTGGAAAACGCTTAAAATAGTATTAGGGGTGAAGGTGACTCGATGTGATTAAGCCCATAGGGGTCCCTGAGGCGAACACGTCACACACCTGAGAGACACACAGACACTCTGTACTGCACTCTACTTTACTCTACTGTACTGTACTCTACTCTACTGTACTGCACTCTACTTTACTCTACTGTACTGTACTCTACTCTACTGTACTGTACTGCACTCTATTCTACTTGTCCTCTACTGTACTCTACCCTACTCGACTGTACTCTACTGTACTCTACTCTACTGTACTCTACTCTATTCTACTGTACTGTACTGTACTGTACTCTACTCTACTCTACTGTACTGTACTGTACTCTACTCTACTGTACTGTACTGCACTCTATTCTACTGTCCTCTACTGTACTCTACTGTACTGTACTGCACTCTACTTTACTCTACTGTACTCTACTGTACTCTACTGTACTGCACTCTACTCTACTGTACTCTATTGTCCTCTACTGTACTCTACTGTACTGTACTGCACTCTACTTTACTCTACTGTACTGTACTCTACTCTACTGTACTCTATTGTCCTCTACTGTACTCTATTGTCCTCTACAGTACTCTACTGTACTGCACTCTACTTGTCCTCTACTGTACTGTACTGTACTCTACTGTACTCTACTCTACTGTACTGTACTGCACTCTATTCTACTTGTCCTCTACTGTACTCTACCCTACTCTACTGTACTCTACCGTACTCTACTCTACCGTACTCTACTCTATTGTACTCTACTCTACCGTACTCTACTGTACTCTACTGTACTGTACTGCACTCTATTCTACTGTCCTCTACTGTACTCTACTCTACTCTACTCTACTGTCCTCTACTGTACTCTACTCTACTCTACTGTCCTCTACTGTACTCTACCCTACTCTACTGTACTCTACCGTACTCTACTCTACCGTACTCTACTCTATTGTACTCTACTCTACTGTCCTCTACTGTACTCTACTGTACTGTACTGTACTCTATTCTACTGTCCTCTACTGTCCTCTACTCTACTCTACTCTACTCTACTCTACTGTCCTCTACTGTACTCTACTGTACTGTACTGTACTCTATTCTACTGTCCTCTACTGTCCTCTACTCTACTCTACTCTACTCTACTCTACTCTACTCTACTCTACTCTATTCTACTGTCCTCTACTGTCCTCTACTGTACTCTACTCTACTGTCCTCTACTGTACTCGACTGTACTCGACTGTACTCTGCCCTACTCTACTGTACTCTACCGTACTCATTGTACTCTACCGTACTCTACTCTACTACTGTCCTATACTCTACTGTACTCTACTCTACTGTACTGTCCTCTACTCTACCGCACTCTGCCGTACTCGATTTACTGTACTCGGCTGTGCTCTACCCTACTCTACTGCTCTACCGTACTCTCTACTCTACCGTGCCTGTACTCTACTGTACTCTACTGTACTCTACTGTACTCTACCCTACTCTACACGTACTCTACCGTACTCTACTGTTACTCTACTTTATTCTACTCTACTGTACTCTACTTTACTGTACTCTACACTACTTTATTCTGCTCTACTGTACTGTACTCTGCTGTACTCTAATTTATTCTACTATACTGTACTCTACTTTACTGTACTCTACACTAATTTATTCTGCTCTACTGTACTGTACTCTGCTGTACTCTACCATACTCTACTCTTATGTACCCCACTCTACTTTATTCTACTCTACTGTACTCTACTGTACTCTACTCTACTGTACTCTACTCTACCGCACTGTACTCTATTCTACTGTACTGTACTCTACCCTACTCTACTGTACTATACCGTACTCTACTCTACCGTACTCTTCTCACTGTACTCTACTCTACTATACTCTACCCTACTCTACCGTACTCTACTCTACTCTACCGTACTCTACTCTACTCTACTCTACTCTACCGTACTCTAATGTACTCTACTGTACTCTACTGTACTCTACCCTACTCTACCGTACTCTACTCTACTCTACTCTACCGTACTCTACTGTACTCTACCCTACACTGCTTTATTCTACTCTACTGTACTCTACTTACTCACTCTACCGTACTCTACTCTACTCTACTGTATTCTACTCTAATCTACTCTACTCTACTGTACTTTATTACTGTCTACTGTACTCTACCGTTGCTCTCTACTGTGCTCTACTCTACTCTACTCCACTATACTCTACCCCGTACTCTACTCTACTCTACCGTACTCTACTCTACTCTACTCTACTGTACCTGTGCTCTACCCTACTCTACCGTACTCTACTCTACTCTACTCTACCGTACTCTACTGTACTCTACCCTACACTGCTTTATTCTACTCTACTGTACTCTACTCTACTCTACCGTACTCTACTCTACTGTATTCTACTCTAATCTACTTACTCTACTGTACTTTATTCTACTCCTCTCTACCGTACTCTGCTCTACTCTACTCTGCTGCACTCTACTTCATTCTTCTCTACTGTACTCTACTTTACTGTACTCTACACTACTTTATTCTGCTCTACTGTACTGTACTCTGCTGTACTATACCATACTCTACTCTTATGTACCCCACTCTAATTTATTCTACTCTACTGTACTCTACTGTACTGTACTGTACTCTACTCTACCGTACTGTACTCTACTGTACTGTACTGTACTTTATTCTACTCTACTGTACTCTACTTTACTTTACTGTACTCTACTTTATTCTACTCTACTATACTCTACTCTACCATACTCTACTTTTATGTACCCTACTCTACTTTTTCTACTCTACTCTACTCTACTCTACTCTACTCTACTCTACCGTACTGTACTGTACTCTACTCTTCTTTACTGTACTGCACTGTACTCTATTCTTCTCTACTCTATTCTACACTACTATACTCAATTCTACTACACTACTGTGCTGTGCTGTACTCTACACTACTCTACTATACACTACCCCACTCTACTCTACACTTCTCTATACTACCCCACTCTACTCTACTCTACACTTCTCTATACTACACTACCCCCAATCTACTCTGCTCTACTTACTTCCTCTATACTACACTACACTACACTACTCTACTCTACTCTACTCTACTCTACTCTACTCTACCGTACTCTACTCTACTCTACTCTACTCCTCCGTACTCTACTGTACTCTACCTACACTGCTTTATTCTACTCTACTGTACTCTACTTCTACTCTACCGTACTCTACTCTACTGTATTCTACTCTAATCTACTCTACTCTACTGTACTTTATTCTACTCTACTCTACCGTGCTCTACTCTACTCTACTGCACTCTACTTTATTCTACTCTACTGTACTCTACTTTACTGTACTCTACACTACTTTATTCTGCTCTACTGTACTGTACTCTGCTGTACTATACCATACTCTACTCTTATGTACCCCACTCTAATTTATTCTACTGTACTGTACTGTACTGTACTGTACTATACTCTACTCTACCGTACTGTACTGTACTCTACTGTACTGTACTGTGCTTTATTCTACTCTACTTTGCTTTACTGTACTCTACTCTACTTTATTCTACTCTACTGTACTCTACTCTACCATACTCACTTTTTTATGTACCCTACTCTACTTTTTCTTTACTATTACTTATCAAGATTTTACTAGTTAATGTACTGTACTCTACTATTCTTTACTGTACTGTACTGCACTCTATTCTTCTCTACTCTATTCGATACTACTATACTCAATGTTCTTACACTACTGTACTGTACTGTACTTCTACACTACTCTACTATACACTACCCCACTCTACTCTACACTTCTCTATACTACCCCACTCTACTCTACTCTACTTACTCTACTCTACTCACTCTACTCTACTCTACTCTACTCTGGTGGGGTCTGTCTTTACTATCTCAACATCAGAGAGGTTTGGGGTCTGTCTTTCCTGCCTCAACATCAGAGAGGGTTGGGATCTGTCTTTCCTACCTCAACATCAGAGAGGGCTGGGTCTGTCTTATTACCTCAATACCATGACGCACCTATTGTCATGGGCCCTTAGATCCTCAGTAAGTTCTACAGCTGCACCATTGAGAGCATGTTGACTTGTTGCATCACCGTCTAAACGCAACTGCTTGACATCCGACCACAAGGCAGTACAGAGGGTAGTGTCTACGGCGCAGGACATCTCTGAGGCCAAGCTTCCTGCCATCCAGACCTCTATACCAGGCGGTGTCCAGAGGAAGGCCCTAAACATTGACAAAGACTCTCTGTTACCACAGGGCAAGAGGTACCCATGCACCAAGTCTGGAACCAACAGGACCCCTGAACAGCTTCTACCTTCAAACCATAACACTGCTAAAGAGTTAGAGTAGCTATTGGTTATCAGAGATAGAGGCAGTCTGCTGTCAAACATCACTGATTCAATTATCAGAGACAGTCTGCTGTCTAAACATTACTGATTCAATTATCAGAGACAGTCTGCTGTCTAAACATTACTGATTCAATGATCAGAGACAGTCTGCTGTCTAAACATTACTGATTCAATTATCAGAGACAGTCTGCTGTCTAAACATTACTGATTCAATTATCAGAGACAGTCTGCTGTCTAAACATTACTGATTCATTATCAGAGACAGTCTGCTGTCTAAACATTACTGATTCAATTATCAGAGACAGTCTGCTGTCTAAACATTACTGATTCAATTATCAGAGACAGTCTGCTGTCAAAACATTACTGATTCAATTATCAGAGACAGTCTGCTGTCTAAACATTACTGATTCAATTATCAGAGACAGTCTGCTGTCTAAACATTACTGATTCAATTATCAGAGACGGTCTGCTGTCTAAACATTACTGATTCAATTATCAGAGACAGAGACAGTCTGCTGTCTAAACATTACAGATTCAATAATCAGAGACAGTCTGCTGTCAAAACACTGATTCAATTATCAGAGACAGTCTGCTGTCTAAACATTACTGATTCAATTATCAGAGACAGTCTGCTGTCTAAACATTACTGATTCAATTATCAGAGACAGTCTGCTGTCTAAACATTTGATTCAATGATCAGAGACAGTCTGCTGTCTAAACATTACTGATTCAATTATCAGAGACAGTCTGCTGTCAAAACATTACTGATTCAATTATCAGAGACAGTCTGCTGTCTAAACATTACTGATTCAATTATCAGAGACAGTCTGCTGTCTAAACATTACTGATTCAATTATCAGAGACAGTCTGCTGTCTAAACATTACTGATTCAATTATCAGAGACAGTCTGCTGTCTAAACATTACTGATTCAATTATCAGAGACAGTCTGCTGTCTAAACATTACTGATTCAATTATCAGAGACAGTCTGCTGTCTAAACATTACTGATTCAATTATCAGAGACAGTCTGCTGTCTAAACATTACTGATTCAATTATCAGAGACAGTCTGCTGTCAAACATTACTGATTCAATTATCAGAGACAGTCTGCTGTCTAAACATTACTGATTCAATTATCAGAGACAGTCTGCTGTCTAAACATTACTGATTCAATTATCAGAGACAGTCTGCTGTCTAAACATTACTGATTCAATTATCAGAGACAGTCTGCTGTCAAACATTACTGATTCAATTATCAGAGACAGTCTGCTGTCTATACATTACTGATTCAATTATCAGAGACAGTCTGCTGTCTAAACATTACTGATTCAATTATCAGAGATAGAGACAGTCGGCTGTCAAAACATTACTGATTCCATTATCAGAGACAGTCTGCTGTCTAAACATTACTCATTCAATGATCAGAGACAGTCTGCTGTCAAAACATTACTGATTCAATTATCAGAGATAGAGACAGTGTGCTGTCTAAACATTACTGATTCAATTATCAGAGATAGAGACAGTGTGCTGTCTAAACATTACTGATTCAATTATCAGAGACAGTCTGCCGTCAAAACATTACTGATTCAATTATCAGAGACAGTCTGCTGTCAAAAAACATTACTGATTCAATTATCAGAGACAGTCTGCTGTCTAAACATTACTGATTCAATTATCAGAGACAGTCTGCTGTCTAAACATTACTGATTCAATTATCAGAGACAGTCTGCTGTCAACACATTACTGATTCAATTATCAGAGACAGTCTGCTGTCTAAACATTACTGATTCAATTATCAGAGACAGTCTGCTGTCAAAACATTACTGATTCAATTATCAGAGACAGTCTGCTGTCTAAACATTACTGATTCAATTATCAGAGACAGTCTGCTGTCAAAACATTGATTCAATTATCAGAGACAGTCTGCTGTCTAAACATTGCTGATTCAATTATCAGAGACAGTCTGCTGTCTAAACATTACTGATTCAATTATCAGAGACAGTCTGCTGTCTAAACATTACTGATTCAATTATCAGAGACAGAGACAGTCTGCTGTCTAAACATTACAGATTCAATTATCAGAGACAGTCTGCTGTCAAAACATTACTGATTCAATTATCAGAGACAGTCTGCTGTCTAAACATTACTGATTCAATTATCAGAGACAGTCTGCCGTCTAAACATTACTGATTCAATTATCAGAGACAGTCTGCTGTCTAAACATTACTGATTCAATGATCAGAGACAGTCTGCTGTCTAAACATTACTGATTCAATTATCAGACAGTCTGCTGTCAAAACATTACTGATTCAATTATCAGACAGTCTGTTCTATACATTACTGATTCAATTATCAGAGACAGTCTGCTGTCTAAACATTACTGATTCAATTATCAGAGACAGTCTGCTGTCTAAACATTACTGATTCAATTATCAGAGAGACAGTCTATTGTCTATACATTACTGATTCAATTATCAGAGACAGTCTGCTGTCTAAACATTACTGATTAGGTATCAGAGACAGTCTGCTGTCTAAACATTACTGATTCAATTATCAGAGACAGTCTGCTGTCAAAACATTACTGATTCAATTATCAGAGACAGTCTCTGCTGTCTATACATTACTGATTCAATTATCAGAGACAGTCTGCTGTCTAAACATTACTGATTCAATTATCAGAGACAGTCTGCTGTCTAAACATTACTGATTCAATTATCAGAGACAGTCTGCTGTCTATACATTACTGATTCAATTATCAGACAGTCTGTCTTGAAACATATACTGATTCAATTATCAGAGACAGTCTGCTGTCTAAACATTACTGATTCAATTATCAGAGACAGTCTGCTGTCTAAACATTACTGATTCAATTATCAGAGACAGTCTGCTGTCTAAACATCACTGGATTAATTATCAGAGACAGTCTGCTGTCTAAACATTACTGATTCAATTATCAGAGACAGTCTGCTGTCTAAACATCACTGATTCAATTATCAGAGACAGAGACAGTCTGCTGTCTAAACATTTACTGATTCAATTATCAGAGACAGTCTGCTGTCTAAACATTACTGATTCAATTATCAGAGACAGTCTGCTGTCTAAACATCACTGATTCAATTATCAGAGACAGATCTGCTGTCTAAACATCACTGATTCAATTATCAGAGACAGTCTGCTGTCAACACGTACTGATTCAATTATCATAGACAGTCTGCTGTCTAAAACATTACTGATTCAATTATCAGAGACAGTCTGCTGTCTAAACATCACTGATTCAATTATCAGAGACAGTCTGCTGTCAACACATTACTGATTCAATTATCAGAGACAGTCTGCTGTCTAAACATGACTGATTCAATTATCAGAGACAGTCTGCTGTCTAAACATTACTGATTCAATTATCAGAGACAGAGACAGTCTGCTGTCTAAACATTACTGATTCAATTATCAGAGACAGTCTGCTGTCTAAACATTACTGATTCAATTATCAGAGACAGTCTGCTGTCTAAACATTACTGATTCAATTATCAGAGACAGTCTGCTGTCTAAACATTAATTGATTACTGATTCAATTATCAAGAGCAGTCTGCTGTCTAAACATTATGATTCAATTATCGAGACAGTCTGCTGTCAAAACATTACTGATTCAATTATCAGAGACGAGTCTGCTGTCCCTACAAGCATTACTGATTCAATTATCAGAGACAGTCTGCTGTCTAAACATTACTGATTCAATTATCAGAGACAGTCTGCTGTCTAAACATCACTGATTCAATTATCAAGGACAGTCTGCTGTCTAAACATCACTGATTCAATTATCAGAGACAGTCTGCTGTCAACACATTACTGATTCAAATATCAGAGACGGTCTGCTGTCTAAACGTTACTGATTCAATTATCAGAGACAGTCTGCTGTCTGAAGCATCACCTGATTCAATTATCAGAGACAGTCTGCTGTCTAAGCATACTGATTCAATTATCAGAGACAGTCTGCTGTCTAAACATCACTGATTCAATTATCAGAGACAGTCTGCTGTCAACACATTACTGATTCAATTATCAGAGACAGTCTGCTGTCTAAACATTACTGATTCAATTATCAGAGACAGTCTGCTGTCTAAACATCACTGATTCAATTATCAGAGACAGTCTGCTGTCAAAACATTACTGATTCAATTATCAGAGACAGTCTGCTGTCTAAACATTACTGATTCAATTATCAGAGACAGTCTGCTGTCTAAACATTACTGATTCAATGATCAGAGACAGTCTGCTGTCTAAACATTACTGATTCAATTATCAGAGACAGAGACAGTCTGCTGTCTAAACATTACTGATTCAATTATCAGAGACAGTCTGCTGTCTAAACATTACTGATTCAATTATCAGAGACAGTCTGCTGTCTAAACATCACTGATTCAATTATCAGAGACAGTCTGCTGTCAAAACATTACTGATTCAATTATCAGAGACAGTCTGCTGTCTAAAAATCACTGATTCAATTATCAGAGACAGTCTGCTGTCTAAACATTACTGATTCAATTATCAGAGACAGTCTGCTGTCTATACATTACTGATTCAATTATCAGAGACAGTCTGCTGTCTAAACATTACTGATTCAATTATCAGAGACAGAGACAGTCTGCTGTCAAAACATTACTGATTCAATTATCAGAGACAGTCTGCTGTCAAAACATTACTGATTCAATTATCAGAGACAGTCTGCTGTCTAAACATTACTGATTCAATTATCAGAGACAGTCTGCTGTCTAAACATCACTGATTCAATTATCAGAGACAGTCTGCTGTCTAAACATCACTGATTCAATTATCAGAGACAGTCTGCTGTCAACACATTACTGATTCAATTATCAGAGACAGTCTGCTGTCTAAACATTACTGATTCAATTATCAGAGACAGCCTGCTGTCTAAACATCACTGATTCAATTATCAGAGACAGTCTGCTGTCAACACATTACTGATTCAATTATCAGAGACAGTCTGCTGTCTAAACATTACTGATTCAATTATCAGAGACAGTCTGCTGTCTAAACATTACTGATTCAATTATCAGAGACAGAGACAGTCTGCTGTCTAAACATTACTGATTCAATTATCAGAGACAGTCTGCTGTCTAAACATTACTGATTCAATTATCAGAGACAGTCTGCTGTCTAAACATTACTGATTCAATTATCAGAGACAGTCTGCTGTCTAAACATTACTGATTCAATTATCAGAGACAGTCTGCTGTCTAAACATTACTGATTCAATTATCAGAGACAGTCTGCTGTCTAAACATCACTGATTCAATTATCAGAGACAGTCTGCTGTCTAAACATCACTGATTCAATTATCAGAGACAGTCTGCTGTCAACACATTACTGATTCAATTATCAGAGACAGTCTGCTGTCTAAACATTACTGATTCAATTATCAGAGACAGTCTGCTGTCTAAACATCACTGATTCAATTATCAGAGACAGTCTGCTGTCAAAACATTACTGATTCAATTATCAGAGACAGTCTGCTGTCTAAACATTACTGATTCAATTATCAGAGACAGTCTGCTGTCTATACATTACCGATTCAATTATCAGAGACAGTCTGCTGTCTAAACATTACTGATTCAATGATCAGAGACAGTCTGCTGTCTAAACATTACTGATTCAATTATCAGAGACAGAGACAGTCTGCTGTCTAAACATTACTGATTCAATTATCAGAGACAGTCTGCTGTCAAAACATTACTGATTCAATTATCAGAGACAGTCTGCTGTCTAAACATCACTGATTCAATTATCAGAGACAGTCTGCTGTCTAAACATTACTGATTCAATTATCAGAGACAGTCTGCTGTCTATACATTACTGATTCAATTATCAGAGACAGTCTGCTGTCTAAACATTACTGATTCAATTATCAGAGACAGAGACAGTCTGCTGTCAAAACATTACTGATTCAATTATCAGAGACAGTCTGCTGTCTAAACATTACTGATTCAATGATCAGAGACAGTCTGCTGTCTAAACATTACTGATTCAATTATCAGAGACAGTCTGCTGTCTAAACATTACTGATTCAATTATCAGAGACAGTCTGCTGTCAAAACATTACTGATTCAATTATCAGAGACAGTCTGCTGTCTAAACATTACTGATTCAATTATCAGAGACAGTCTGCTGTCTATACATTACTGATTCAATTATCAGAGACAGTCTGCTGTCTAAACATTACTGATTCAATGATCAGAGACAGTCTGCTGTCTAAACATTACTGATTCAATTATCAGAGACAGAGACAGTCTGCTGTCTAAACATTACTGATTCAATTATCAGAGACAGTCTGCTGTCAAAACATTACTGATTCAATTATCAGAGACAGTCTGCTGTCTAAACATCACTGATTCAATTATCAGAGACAGTCTGCTGTCTAAACATTACTGATTCAATTATCAGAGACAGTCTGCTGTCTATACATTACTGATTCAATTATCAGAGACAGTCTGCTGTCTAAACATTACTGATTCAATTATCAGAGACAGAGACAGTCTGCTGTCAAAACATTACTGATTCAATTATCAGAGACAGTCTGCTGTCTAAACATTACTGATTCAATGATCAGAGACAGTCTGCTGTCTAAACATTACTGATTCAATTATCAGAGACAGTCTGCTGTCTAAACATTACTGATTCAATTATCAGAGACAGTCTGCTGTCAAAACATTACTGATTCAATTATCAGAGACAGTCTGCTGTCAAAACATTACTGATTCAATGATCAGAGACAGTCTGCTGTCTAAACATTACTGATTCAATTATCAGAGACAGTCTGCTGTCAACAACATTACTGATTCAATTATCAGAGACAGTCTGCTGTCTAAACATTACTGATTCAATGATCAGAGACAGTCTGCTGTCTAAACATTACTGATTCAATGATCAGAGACAGTCTGCTGTCTAAACATTACTGATTCAATGATCAGAGACAGTCTGCTGTCTATACATTACTGATTCAATGATCAGAGACAGTCTGCTGTCTAAACATTACTGATTCAATGATCAGAGACAGTCTGCTGTCTAAACATCACTGATTCAATTATCAGAGACAGTCTGCTGTCTAAACATCACTGATTCAATTATCAGAGACAGTCTGCTGTCTAAACATTACTGATTCAATTATCAGAGACAGTCTGCTGTCAAAACATTACTGATTCAATTATCAGAGACAGTCTGCTGTCTAAACATCACTGATTCAATTATCAGAGACAGTCTGCTGTCTAAACATTACTGATTCAATTATCAGAGACAGTCTGCTGTCTATACATTACTGATTCAATTATCAGAGACAGTCTGCTGTCTAAACATTACTGATTCAATTATCAGAGACAGAGACGGTCTGCTGTCAAAACACTACTGATTCAATTATCAGAGACAGTCTGCTGTCTAAACATTACTGATTCAATGATCAGAGACAGTCTGCTGTCTAAACATTACTGATTCAATTATCAGAGACAGTCTGCTGTCAAAACATTACTGATTCAATTATCAGAGACAGTCTGCTGTCTAAACATTACTGATTCAATTATCAGAGACAGTCTGCTGTCTAAACATTACTGATTCAATTATCAGAGACAGTCTGCTGTCTAAACATTACTGATTCAATTATCAGAGACAGTCTGCTGTCTAAACATCACTGATTCAATTATCAGAGACAGTCTGCTGTCTAAACATTACTGATTCAATTATCAGAGACAGTCTGCTGTCTAAACATTACTGATTCAATTATCAGAGACAGTCTGCTGTCTAAACATTACTGATTCAATTATCAGAGACAGTCTGCTGTCAAAACATTACTGATTCAATTATCAGAGACAGAGACAGTCTGCTGTCTAAACATTACTGATTCAATTATCAGAGACAGTCTGCTGTCTAAACATTACTGATTCAATTATCAGAGACAGTCTGCTGTCTAAACATCACTGATTCAATTATCAGAGACAGTCTGCTGTCTAAACATCACTGATTCAATTATCAGAGACAGTCTGCTGTCAACACATTACTGATTCAATTATCAGAGACAGTCTGCTGTCTAAACATTACTGATTCAATTATCAGAGACAGTCTGCTGTCTAAACATTACTGATTCAATTATCAGAGACAGTCTGCTGTCTAAACATCACTGATTCAATTATCAGAGACAGTCTGCTGTCTAAACATCACTGATTCAATTATCAGAGACAGTCTGCTGTCAACACATTACTGATTCAATTATCAGAGACAGTCTGCTGTCTAAACATTACTGATTCAATTATCAGAGACAGTCTGCTGTCTAAACATCACTGATTCAATTATCAGAGACAGTCTGCTGTCAAAACATTACTGATTCAATTATCAGAGACAGTCTGCTGTCTAAACATTACTGATTCAATTATCAGAGACAGTCTGCTGTCTATACATTACTGATTCAATTATCAGAGACAGTCTGCTGTCTAAACATTACTGATTCAATTATCAGAGACAGTCTGCTGTCTAAACATTACTGATTCAATTATCAGAGACAGAGACGGTCTGCTGTCAAAACACTACTGATTCAATTATCAGAGACAGTCTGCTGTCAAAACATTACTGATTCAATGATCAGAGACAGTCTGCTGTCTAAACATTACTGATTCAATTATCAGAGACAGTCTGCTGTCAACACATTACTGATTCAATTATCAGAGACAGTCTGCTGTCTAAACATTACTGATTCAATTATCAGAGACAGTCTGCTGTCTAAACATTACTGATTCAATTATCAGAGACAGTCTGCTGTCTAAACATTACTGATTCAATTATCAGAGACAGTCTGCTGTCTAAACATTACTGATTCAATTATCAGAGACAGTCTGCTGTCTAAACATTACTGATTCAATTATCAGAGACAGTCTGCTGTCAAAACATTACTGATTCAATGATCAGAGACAGTCTGCTGTCTAAACATCACTGATTCAATTATCAGAGACAGTCTGCTGTCAACACATTACTGATTCAATTATCAGAGACAGTCTGCTGTCTAAACATTACTGATTCAATTATCAGAGACAGTCTGCTGTCTAAACATTACTGATTCAATTATCAGAGACAGTCTGCTGTCTAAACATTACTGATTCAATTATCAGAGACAGTCTGCTGTCTAAACATCACTGATTCAATTATCAGAGACAGTCTGCTGTCTAAACATTACTGATTCAATTATCAGAGACAGTCTGCTGTCTAAACATTACTGATTCAATTATCAGAGACAGTCTGCTGTCTAAACATTACTGATTCAATTATCAGAGACAGTCTGCTGTCAAAACATTACTGATTCAATTATCAGAGACAGAGACAGTCTGCTGTCTAAACATTACTGATTCAATTATCAGAGACAGTCTGCTGTCTAAACATTACTGATTCAATTATCAGAGACAGTCTGCTGTCTAAACATCACTGATTCAATTATCAGAGACAGTCTGCTGTCTAAACATCACTGATTCAATTATCAGAGACAGTCTGCTGTCAACACATTACTGATTCAATTATCAGAGACAGTCTGCTGTCTAAACATTACTGATTCAATTATCAGAGACAGTCTGCTGTCTAAACATTACTGATTCAATTATCAGAGACAGTCTGCTGTCTAAACATCACTGATTCAATTATCAGAGACAGTCTGCTGTCTAAACATCACTGATTCAATTATCAGAGACAGTCTGCTGTCAACACATTACTGATTCAATTATCAGAGACAGTCTGCTGTCTAAACATTACTGATTCAATTATCAGAGACAGTCTGCTGTCTAAACATCACTGATTCAATTATCAGAGACAGTCTGCTGTCAAAACATTACTGATTCAATTATCAGAGACAGTCTGCTGTCTAAACATTACTGATTCAATTATCAGAGACAGTCTGCTGTCTATACATTACTGATTCAATTATCAGAGACAGTCTGCTGTCTAAACATTACTGATTCAATGATCAGAGACAGTCTGCTGTCTAAACATTACTGATTCAATTATCAGAGACAGAGACAGTCTGCTGTCTAAACATTACTGATTCAATTATCAGAGACAGTCTGCTGTCAAAACATTACTGATTCAATTATCAGAGACAGTCTGCTGTCTAAACATTACTGATTCAATTATCAGAGACAGTCTGCTGTCTATACATTACTGATTCAATTATCAGAGACAGTCTGCTGTCTAAACATTACTGATTCAATTATCAGAGACAGTCTGCTGTCTAAACATCACTGATTCAATTATCAGAGACAGTCTGCTGTCAAAACATTACTGATTCAATTATCAGAGACAGTCTGCTGTCTAAACATCACTGATTCAATTATCAGAGACAGTCTGCTGTCTAAACATTACTGATTCAATTATCAGAGACAGTCTGCTGTCTAAACATTACTGATTCAATTATCAGAGACAGAGACAGTCTGCTGTCAAAACATTACTGATTCAATTATCAGAGACAGTCTGCTGTCTAAACATTACTGATTCAATGATCAGAGACAGTCTGCTGTCTAAACATTACTGATTCAATTATCAGAGACAGTCTGCTGTCTAAACATTACTGATTCAATTATCAGAGACAGTCTGCTGTCAAAACATTACTGATTCAATTATCAGAGACAGTCTGCTGTCAAAACATTACTGATTCAATGATCAGAGACAGTCTGCTGTCTAAACATTACTGATTCAATTATCAGAGACAGTCTGCTGTCAACACATTACTGATTCAATTATCAGAGACAGTCTGCTGTCTAAACATTACTGATTCAATGATCAGAGACAGTCTGCTGTCTAAACATTACTGATTCAATGATCAGAGACAGTCTGCTGTCTAAACATTACTGATTCAATGATCAGAGACAGTCTGCTGTCTATACATTACTGATTCAATGATCAGAGACAGTCTGCTGTCTAAACATTACTGATTCAATGATCAGAGACAGTCTGCTGTCTAAACATCACTGATTCAATTATCAGAGACAGTCTGCTGTCTAAACATCACTGATTCAATTATCAGAGACAGTCTGCTGTCTAAACATTACTGATTCAATTATCAGAGACAGTCTGCTGTCAAAACATTACTGATTCAATTATCAGAGACAGTCTGCTGTCTAAACATCACTGATTCAATTATCAGAGGCAGTCTGCTGTCTAAACATTACTGATTCAATTATCAGAGACAGTCTGCTGTCTATACATTACTGATTCAATTATCAGAGACAGTCTGCTGTCTAAACATTACTGATTCAATTATCAGAGACAGAGACAGTCTGCTGTCAAAACACTACTGATTCAATTATCAGAGACAGTCTGCTGTCTAAACATTACTGATTCAATGATCAGAGACAGTCTGCTGTCTAAACATTACTGATTCAATTATCAGAGACAGTCTGCTGTCTAAACATTACTGATTCAATTATCAGAGACAGTCTGCTGTCAAAACATTACTGATTCAATGATCAGAGACAGTCTGCTGTCTAAACATTACTGATTCAATTATCAGAGACAGTCTGCTGTCAAAACATCACTGATTCAATTATCAGAGACAGTCTGCTGTCTAAACATCACTGATTCAATTATCAGAGACAGTCTGCTGTCTAAACATCACTGATTCAATTATCAGAGACAGTCTGCTGTCTAAACATTACTGATTCTATTATCAGAGACAGAGACAGTCTGCTGTCTAAACATTACTGATTCAATTATCAGAGACAGTCTGCTGTCTAAACATTACTGATTCAATTATCAGAGACAGTCTGCTGTCTAAACATTACTGATTCAATTATCAGAGACAGTCTGCTGTCTAAACATCACTGATTCAATTATCAGAGACAGTCTGCTGTCTAAACATCACTGATTCAATTATCAGAGACAGTCTGCTGTCTAAACATTACTGATTCAATTATCAGAGACAGTCTGCTGTCTAAACATTACTGATTCAATTATCAGAGACAGTCTGCTGTCTAAACATTACTGATTAAATTATCAGAGACAGTCTGCTGTCTAAACATCACTGATTCAATTATCAGAGACAGTCTGCTGTCTAAACATTACTGATTCAATTATCAGAGACAGTCTGCTGTCTATACATTACTGATTCAATTATCAGAGACAGTCTGCTGTCTAAACATCACTGATTCAATTATCAGAGACAGTCTGCTGTCTAAACATTACTGATTCAATTATCAGAGACAGTCTGCTGTCTAAACATCACTGATTCAATTATCAGAGCTTCTTACCTGTGAGGTATTTCCTTTTCTCTTCAGGCATCTGCTTCTGTGTGTGTGCGTGTGTGTTTATGTGCGTGTGTTTATGTGCGTGTGTGTGTGTGCGTGTGTTTATGTGCGTGTGTGTTTATGTGCGTGTGTGTGTGTGCGGGTTTATGTGCGTGTGTTTATGTGTGTGTGTTTATGTGCGTGTGTTTATGTGCGTGTGTTTATGTGCGTGTGTGTGTGTGCGTGTGTTTATGTATGTGTGTTTATGTGTGTTTGTGTATGTCTGTGTGTGTTGTGTCACGTGACAACTATAAAGAACTTTGCTGTTATAATGAGACGGTGTAGACAGACAGATCCGGGGGGGTTGAAGCCAATCACCACGTGTCTGTTTATTTATAAACCCAGGAGTCATCAAACACCGTGTTGAGAGACAACTCCATGACTCTGTTTCGATTGCCACATCTCTTTGTTAACACTGAGGATACATACTAAAACACAGAGGCTGCACCTCAAATGACAGACTATTCCCTATTTACCACACTACTACTGACCAGGACCAGGGTACCACCTTATTCTCCACACTATTACTGACCAGGGTACCAACTTATTCTCCACACTACTACTGACCAGGACCAGGGTACCACCTTATTCTCCACACTACTACTGACCAGGGTACCACCTTATTCTCCACACTACTACTGACCAGGACCAGGGTACCACCTTATTCTCCACACTACTACTGACCAGGACCAGGGTACCACCTTATTCTCCACACTACTACTGGACCAGGACCAGGTACCACCTTATTCTCCACACTACTACTGACCAGGGTACCACCTTATTCTCACACTACTGCTGACCAGGGTACCACCTTATTCTCCACACTACTACTGACCAGGACAGGGTACCACCTTATTCTCCCACTACTACTGACCAGGACCAGGGTACCACCTTATTCTCCACACTACTACGGACCAGGACCAGGGTACCACCTTATTCTCCACACTACTACTGACCAGGACCAGGGTACCACCTTATTCTCCTCACTACTTCTGACCAGGGTACCACCTTATTCTCCACACTACTACTGACCAGGACCAGGGTACCACCTTATTCTCCACACGGCTACTGACCAGGGTACCACCTTATTCTCCACACTATTACTGACCAGGACCAGGGTACCACCTTATTCTCCACACTATTACTGACCAGGACCAGGGTACCACCTTATTCTCCACACTACTACTGACCAGGACCAGGGGACACCTTATTCTCCACACTGCCACTGACCAGGGTACCACCTTATTCTCCACACTACTACCCAATGAGTGCCACCTTATTCTCCACACTACTACTGACCAGGACCAGGGTACCACCTTATTCTCCACACTACTACTGACCAGGACCAGGGTGCCACCTTATTCTCACACTACTACTGACCAGGACCAGGGTACCACTTATTCTCCTCACTACTTCTGACCAGGGTACCACCTTATTCTCCACACTACTACTGACCAGGACCAGGAGTACCACCTTATTCTCCTCACTACTTCTGACAGAGTGCCACCTTATTCTCCACACTACTACTGACCAGGACAGAGGTACACCTTATTCTCCACTACTACTGACCAGGGTACCACCTTATTCTCCACACTACTACTGACCAGGACAGGTACCACCTTATTCTCCACACTACTACTGACCAGGGTACCACCTTATTCTCCACACTACTACTGACCAGGGTACCACCTTATTCTCCACACTACTACTGACCAGGACCAGGGTACCACCTTATTCTCCACACTACTACTGACCAGGGTACCACCTTATTCTCCACACTATTACTGACCAGGGTACCACCTTATTCTCCACACTACTACTGACCAGGACCCAGGGTACCACCTTATTCTCCACACTACTACTGACCAGGGTACCACCTTATTCTCCACACTATTACTGACCAGGGTACCACCTTATTCTCCACACTACTACTGACCAGGAGCAGGGTACCACCTTATTCTCCACACTATTACAGACCAGGACCCAGGGTACCACCTTATTCTCCACACTATTACTGACCAGGACCTAGGGTTCCATTTGGGACTCAGAGTTCTCTGCTGGAAGGAGGATGAAAATGTAATGTATCCGTTGTTATGGCGACCACATTCATGACATGCCACAGCTCCACATCTAAACAGAAGTCTTCTCCCGGTCAGAGCACTGCACCGGAAAACACTACAGCGTTGCCCAGCGTTGCACAGCGCCTGTTTTAGTACCAGTACACTCAACGTTATGATACGGAGGGCAGACTGAACTGAACCAAGAGGTACAGGAAAAAACAACGAAAGGAACAGGCTTGGATTCCCAAATGACACCCTATTTCATACAGTGTCCTATGGGGCCTGGTCAAAAGTGAGAACTACATAGGGAATAGGGGGCCATTTTTGGAATGAACACAGTCCTTAAAGCTCCGGTGAAAATCCAAATCCAGGTGGAAACTATTATATTTTCTCAGTTCGTCACAAACAGAACAGATGGTAATTCACACAGCAGGGTCTTGGCTTCTGATTAAGGGCACCAACGCATGTATGGAGAGGAGGAGAAAGGAGAGGAGAGGGAAGGAGGAGGGAGAGGGAGGGAGAGGAGAGGAGAGGGAGGAGAGGAGAGGGAGGAGGAGAGGAGAGGAGAGGGAGGAGAGGGAGGAGAGGAGAGGGAGAGGAGAGAGAGGAAGGAGAGGAGAGGAGAGAGAGGAAGGAGAGGGAGAGGAGAGAGGAGAGGAGAGGGAGAGGGGAGGGAGAGGAGAGAGGGAAGGAGAGGGGAGAGGGGAGGAGAGGGGAGGAGAGGAGAGAGGGGAGGAGAGGGGAAGGAGATTAGAGGAGAGAGAAAAGGAGGGGAGAGGAGAGAGAGGAAGTAGAGGAGAGGGGAGAGGGGAGGGGAGGGGAAGGAGAGGAGAGGAGAGAGAAAAGGAGGGGAGAGGAGAGAGAGGAAGGAGGAGAGGAGAGTGAAGGAGAGGAGAGGGGAGAGAGAGAGTAAATGAGAGGAGAGGGGAGAGAGAGAGGAGAGGGAGAGATGGAGAGGGTAGAGGAGAGGGGAGAGAGAGGGTAGAGGAGAGGGGAGAGAGAGAGTAAATGAGAGGAGAGGGGAGAGAGAGAGAGAGAGAGGAGAGGGAGAGATGGAGAGAGGAGAATGGAGAGACGAGTGGGGGAGAGGGGAGAGAGGAGAGGGGAGAGAGAGAGAGAGAGTAAATGAGAGGAGAGGGGAGAGAGAGAGGGTAAATGAGAGGAGAGGGGAGAGGGGAGAGAGGAGAATGGAGAGACGAGTGGGAGGAGAGGGGAGAGAGGAGAGGGGGAGGGAGGCAAGTTGGACCCATAGGGCTCTGGTCAAAAGTAGTGCACTATGCAGGGTGCAATTTGGGCCACTTCCCCTGCCTCTACTCTCCTGGTATATCAGTCTATACCTGCTCTGCCTAGTCCCCTGCCTCTACTCTCCTGGTATATCAGTCTATACCTGCTCTGCCTAGTCCCCTGCCTCTACTCTCCTGGTATATCAGTCTATACCTGCTCTGCCTAGTCCCCTGCCTCTACTCTCCTGGTATATCAGCCTATACCTGCTCTGCCTAGTCCCCTGCCTCTACACTCCTGGTATATCAATCTATACCTGCTCTGCCTAGTCCCCTGCCTCTACTCTCCTGGTATATCGGCCTATACCAGCTCTACCACTTCCCCTGCCTCTACTCTCCTGGTATATCAATCTATACCAGCTCTACCACTTCCCCTGCCTCTACTCTCCTGGTATATCAGCCTATACCAGCCTATACCTGCTCTGCCATGTCCCCTGCCTCTACTCTCCTGGTATATCAGCCTATACCTGCTCTGCCTCTACTCTCCTGGTATATCAGCCTATACCTGCTCTGCCACGTCCCCTGCCTCTACTCTCCTGGTATATCAGCCTATACCTGCTCTGCCTAGTCCCCTGCCTCTACTCTCCTGGTATATCAATCTATACCTGCTCTGCCTAGTCCCCTGCCTCTACTCTCCTGGTATATCGGCCTATACCAGCTCTACCACTTCCCCTGCCTCTACTCTCCTGGTATATCAATCTATACCAGCTCTACCACTTCCCCTGCCTCTACTCTCCTGGTATATCAGCCTATACCTGCTCTGCCATGTCCCCTGCCTCTACTCTCCTGGTATATCAGCCTATACCTGCTCTGCCTAGTCCCCTGCCTCTACTCTCCTGGTATATCAGCCTGTACCTGCTCTGCCACGTCCCCTGCCTCTACTCTCCTGGTATATCAGTCTATACCTGCTCTGCCTCTACTCTCCTGGTATATCAGCCTATACCTGCTCTGCCACGTCCCCTGCCTCTACTCTCCTGGTATATCAGTCTATACCTGCTCTGCCACGTCCCCTGCCTCTACTCTCCTGGTATATCAGTCTATACCAGCTCTGCCTCTACTCTCCTGGTATATCAGCCTATACCAGCTCTACCACTTCCCCTGCCTCTACTCTCCTGGTATATCCAGCCTATACCTGCTCTGCCTCTACTCTCCTGGTATATCAGTCTATACCTGCTCTGCCACGTCCCCTGCCTCTACTCTCCTGGTATATCAGTCTATACCTGCTCTGCCACGTCCCCTGCCTCTACTCTCCTGGTATATCAGTCTATACCTGCTCTGCCACGTCCCCTGCCTCTACTCTCCTGGTATATCAGCCTATACCTGCTCTGCCACGTCCCCTGCCTCTACTCTCCTGGTATATCAGCCTATACCTGCTCTGCCTAGTCCCCTGTCTCTACTCTCCTGATATATCAGCCTATACCTGCTCTGCCTCGTCCCCTGCCTCTACTCTCCTGGTATATCAGTCTATACCTGCTCTGCCACGTCCCCTGCCTCTACTCTCCTGGTATATCAGCCTATACCTGCTCTGCCTAGTCCCCTGCCTCTACTCTCCTGGTATATCAGTCTATACCTGCTCTGCCACGTCCCCTGCCTCTACTCTCCTGGTATATCAGCCTATACCTGCTCTGCCTAGTCCCCTGCCTCTACTCTCCTGGTATATCAGCCTATACCTGCTCTGCCTAGTCCCCTGCCTCTACTCTCCTGGTATATCAGCCTATACCTGCTCTGCCACGTCCCCTGCCTCTACTCTCCTGGTATATCAGCCTATACCTGCTCTGCCACGTCCCCTGCCTCTACTCTCCTGGTATATCAGCCTATACCTGCTCTGCCTAGTCCCCTGCCTCTACTCTCCTGGTATATCAGTCTATACCTGCTCTGCCTCGTCCCCTGCCTCTACTCTCCTGGTATATCAGTCTATACCTGCTCTGCCTAGTCCCCTGCCTCTACTCTCCTGGTATATCAGCCTATACCTGCTCTGCCTCTACTCTCCTGGTATATCAGTCTATACCTGCTCTGCCACGTCCCCTGCCTCTACTCTCCTGGTATATCAGCCTATACCTGCTCTGCCTAGTCCCCTGCCTCTACTCTCCTGGTATATCAGCCTATACCTGCTCTGCCTAGTCCCCTGCCTCTACTCTCCTGGTATATCAGCCTATACCTGCTCTGCCACGTCCCCTGCCTCTACTCTCCTGGTATATCAGCCTATACCTGCTCTGCCTACGTCCCCTGCCTCTACTCTCCTGGTATATCAGCCTATACCTGCTCTGCCTACGTCCCCTGCCTCTACTCTCCTGGTATATCAGTCTATACCTGCTCTGCCTCGTCCCCTGCCTCTACTCTCCTGGTATATCAGTCTATACCTGCTCTGCCTAGTCCCCTGCCTCTACTCTCCTGGTATATCAGCCTATACCTGCTCTGCCTCTACTCTCCTGTATATCAGTCTATACCTGCTCTGCCACGTCCCCTGCCTCTACTCTCCTGGTATATCAGCCTATACCTGCTCTGCCTAGTCCCCTGCCTCTACTCTCCTGGTATATCAGCCTATACCTGCTCTGCCACGTCCCCTGCCTCTACTCTCCTGGTATATCAGCCTATACCTGCTCTGCCTCATCCCCTGCCTCTACTCTCCTGGTATATCAGCCTATACCTGCTCTGCCTTGTCCCCTGCCTCTATTCTCCTGGTATATCAGTCTATACCTGCTCTGCCTAGTCCCCTGCCTCTACTCTCCTGGTATATCAGTCTATACCTGCTCTGCCTAGTCCCCTGCCTCTACTCTCCTGGTATATCAGCCTATACCTGCTCTGCCTAGTCCCCTGCCTCTACTCTCCTGGTATATCAGTCTATACCTGCTCTGCCTAGTCCCCTGCCTCTACTCTCCTGGTATACCAGCCTATACCTGCTCTGCCACGTCCCCTGCCTCTACTCTCCTGGTATATCAGCGTATACCTGCTCTGCCTAGTCCCCTGCCTCTACTCTCCTGGTATATCAGCCTATACCTGCTCTGCCTAGTCCCCTGCCTCTACTCTCCTGGTATATCAGTCTATACCTGCTCTGCCTAGTCCCCTGCCTCTACTCTCCTGGTATATCAGTCCTATACCTGCTCTGCCTAGTCCCCTGCCTCTACTCTCCTGGTATATCAGTCTATACCTGCTCTGCCTAGTCCCCTGCCTCTACTCTCCTGGTATATCAGTCCTATACCTGCTCTGCCTACGTCCCCTGCCTCTACTCTCCTGGTATATCAGCCTATACCTGCTCTGCCTACGTCCCCTGCCTCTACTCTCCTGGTATATCAGTCTATACCTGCTCTGCCTAGTCCCCTGCCTCTACTCTCCTGGTATATCAGCCTATACCTGCTCTGCCACGTCCCCTGCCTCTACTCTCCTGGTATATCAGTCTATACCTGCTCTGCCACGTCCCCTGCCTCTACTCTCCTGGTATATCAGTCTATACCTGCTCTGCCTACGTCCCCTGCCTCTACTCTCCTGGTATATCAGCCTATACCTGCTCTGCCACGTCCCCTGCCTCTACTCTCCTGGTATATCAGC
>NW_027009983.1:0-15000 GCF_036934945.1 Oncorhynchus masou masou
CACTCCCTGCTCCCAGTGAGCCTCTACCCCCATCCTCCACTCCCTTCTCCCAACGAGCCTCTACCCCCCATCCTCCACTCCCTGCTCCCAGTGAGCCTCTACCCCCATCCTCTCCTCCCTGCTCCCAACGAGCCTCTACCCCCCATCCTCCACTCCCTTCTCCCAACGAGCCTCTACCCCCATCCTCCACTCCCTGCTCCCAGCGAGGCCTCTACCCCCATCCTCCACTCCCTGCTCCCAGCGAGCCTCTACCCCCATCCCCTCCACTCCCTGCTCCCAGTGAGCCTCTACCCCATCCTCCACTCCCTGCTCCCAGTGAGCCTCTGCCCCCATCCTCCCCTCCCTGCTCCCAGTGAGCCTCTACCCCCATCCTCTCCTCCCTGCTCCCAGCGAGCCTCTACCCCCATCCTCCACTCCCTGCTCCCAACGAGCCTCTACCCCCATCCTCCACTCCCTTCTCCCCAACGAGCCTCTACCCCCATCCTCCACTCCCTGCTCCCAACGAGCCTCTACCCCCATCCTCCACTCCCTGCTCCCAGTGAGCCTCTACCCCCATCCTCCACTCCCTGCTCCCAGTGAGCCTCTACCCCCATCCTCCACTCCCTGCTCCCAGTGAGCCTCTACCCCCATCCTCCCCTCCCTGCTCCCAGCGAGCCTCTACCCCATCCTCCCCTCCCTGCTCCCAGCGAGCCTCTACCCCCCATCCTCCCTCCCTTCTCCCAACGAGCCTCTACCCCCATCCTCCCTCCCTGCTCCCAGTGAGCCTCTACCCCCATCCTCCACTCCCTTGCTCCCAGTGAGCCTCTACCCCCATCCTCCACTCCCTGCTCCCAGTGAGCCTCTACCCCCCATCCTCCACTCCCTGCTCCCAGTGAGCCTCTACCCCCATCCTCCACTCCCTGCTCCCAGTGAGCCTCTACCCCCATCCTCCCTCCCTGCTCCCAGTGAGCTCTACCCCCATCCTCCCTCCCTGCTCCCAGTGAGCCTCTACCCCCATCCTCCCCTCCCTTCTCCCAATGAGCCTCTACCCCCATCCTCCCTCCCTGCTCCCAGTGAGCCTCTGCCCCCATCCCCCTCCTTCTCCCAGCGAGCCTCTACCCCATCCTCCACTCCTGCTCAGTGGCCTCTACCCCCATCTCCCTCCCTGCTCCCAACGAGCCTCTACCCCCATCCTCTCTCCCTGCTCCCACGAGCTCACCCATCCTCCACTCCCTGCTCCCAGTGAGCCTCTACCCCCCATCCTCCACTCCCTGCTCCCAGTGAGCCTCTACCCCCATCCTCCACTCCCTGCTCCCAACGAGCCTCTACCCCCATCCTCTCCTCCCTGCTCCCCAACGAGCCTCTACCCCCATCCTCCCCTCCCTGCTCCCAGTGAGCCTCTACCCCCATCCTCCCTCCCTGCTCCCAGCGAGCCTCTACCCCCCATCCTCTCTCCCTGCTCCCCATGAGCCTCTACCCCATTCTCCACTCCCTGCTCCCAGTGAGCCTCTACCCCCATCCTCCACTCCCTTCTCCCAACGGGCCTCTACCCCCATCCTCCACTCCCTGCTCCCAGTGAGCCTCTACCCCCCATCCTCCCCTCCCTGCTCCCAGTGAGCCTCTACCCCCATCCTCAACTCCCTTCTCCCCAGCGAGCCTCTACCCCCATCCTCCACTCCCTGCTCCCAGTGAGCCTCTACCCCCATCCTCCACTCCCCTGCTCCCAGTGAGCCTCTACCCCCATCCTCCCTCCCTGCTCCCAACGAGCCTCTACCCCCATCCTCTCCTCCCTGCTCCCAACGAGCCTCTACCCCCATCCTCCCCTCCCTTCTCCCAACGAGCCTCTACCCCCATCCTCTCCTCCCTGCTCCCCAACGAGCCTCTACCCCCATCCTCCCCTCCCTTCTCCCAACGAGCCTCTATACCCATCCTCCCTCCCTTCTCCCAACGAGCCTCTACCCCCATCCTCTCCTCCCTTCTCCCAACGAGCCTCTACCCCCATCCTCTCCTCCCTGCTCCCAACCGAGCCTCTACCCCCATCCTCCACTCCCTTCTCCCAACGAGCCTCTACCCCCATCCTCCACTCCCTGCTCCCAGTGAGCCTCTACCCCCATCCTCCCTCCCTGCTCCCAGTGAGCCTCTACCCCCATCCTCCCCCCTCCCTTCTCCCAATGAGCCTCTACCCCCATCCTCCCTCCCTGCTCCCAGTGAGCCTCTACCCCCATCCTCCCCTCCCTTCTCCCAATGAGCCTCTACCCCCATCCTCCACTCCCCTGCTCCCAGTGAGCCTCTACCCCCATCCTCCCTCCCTGCTCCCAACGAGCCTCTACCCCCATCCTCTCCTCCCTGCTCCCAACGAGCCTCTACCCCCATCCTCCACTCCCTGCTCCCAGTGAGCCTCTACCCCCATCCTCCACTCCCTGCTCCCCAACGAGCCTCTACCCCCATCCTCTCCTCCCTGCTCCCAACGAGCCTCTACCCCCATCCTCCCCTCCCTGCTCCCAGTGAGCCTCTACCCCCATCCTCCCTCCCTGCTCCCAACGAGCCTCTACCCCCATCCTCTCCTCCCTGCTCCCAACGAGCCTCTACCCCCATTCTCCACTCCCTGCTCCCAGTGAGCCTCTACCCCCATCCTCCCCCTCCCTGCTCCCAACGAGCCTCTACCCCCATCCACCACTCCCTGCTCCCCAGCGAGCCTCTACCCCATCCTCCCCTCCCTTCTCCCAGTGAGCCTCTACTCCCATCCTCCCCTCCTCCTCTCTTCCTGCCTGCATAATGAGAAAGGGACTGAGCGCTACAAGCTAATTGATTGAGTTTCACTGGCACAAATATCCAGGCAGAGAGACATTTGTTTTCTCCTTTCTGTCCGTCTATTATTTCTATCTGAGGAGAGCAGGAAGAGAGAGGAAAATGAACCCTGCCGTTTACTCTGAAGAGAGAGGGAAATGTTTAATATTTGATATCCCTGTAACAGTATTACTCTCACTGGCCCCTCACCAGCCCTAACTCTGCAGAGAGAGAGAGAGGGGAGAGAGGGAGAGGGGAGAGGAGAGAGGAGACAGGGAGGGAGGAGAGACAGAGGGAGGGGGAGGGGAGAGACAGAGAGAGAGGGGAGAGGGAGGGAGAGAGGAAATGTTTAATATTTGATATCCCTGTAACAGTATTACTCTCACTGCCCCGCATGTGTCCTCACTGGCCCCTCACCAGAGAGGGGAGAGGAGGTTAGGGGAGAGAGAGAGAGGGGAGAGAGGGAGAGAGAGAGAGGGAGAGAGAGAGAGGGCAGAGAGGGAGGAAGAGGAGAGACAGAGAGAGGGAGGGGAGAGGGGAGAGAGGAGGAGAGAGGGAGAGGGAGAAGGAGAAGGAGAGAGGGAGGGGAGAGACAGAGGGAGGGAGGGGAGAGAGACAGAGAGAGGGGGGAGAGAGAGGAGAGAGGAGGGAGGGAGAGAGAGAGGGAGTGGAGAGACAGAGAGAGGGAGGGGAGAGAGACAGAGAGAGGGAGGGGAGAGGAGGAGGAGGGGAGGGGAGGGAGAGGGAGAGAGGAGAGAGAAGGAGAGGGAGAGGGGGAGAGAGGGAGAGAGAGAAGAGGAGGGGAGAGAGCGGAGAGGGGAGAGAGGGGAGAGAGGGAGAGGGAGAGGGAGAGAGGGAGAGGGAGAAACAGAGGAGAGGGGAGGGGAGAGAGGGAGAGAGGGGGGAGAGAGGGAGGAGAGAGAGGAGGGAGGTGGAGAGAGGAGATGAGAGAGGGGAGATGGAGAGAGGGGAGAGAGGAAGGGAGAGAGAGGGAGGGAGAGAGGGAGAGGGGAGAGAGGGAGAGGAGAGAGGGGAGAGGGGAGAGGGAGAGAGGGAGAGAGGGGGGAGGAGGAGAGGGAGAGAGGGGGTGAGAGGGGAGAGGAGGGGAGAGAGGGGAGGGGAGAGAGGGAGGGAGAGAGAGAGAGAGAGAGGGAGAGGGAGAGGGGAGGGAGGGGAGGAGACAGGGAGGGGAGAGAGAGGAGAGGGGAGAGAGGGAGAGGGGAGAGGGAGATGGGAGAGAGGGAGAGAGGAGAGAGGGAGGGAGGGGAGAGACAGAGAGAGGGAGGGGGAGAGACAGAGAGAGGGAGGGGAGAGAGGGAGAGAGGGAGGGAGGGGAGAGAGGGAGGGAGGGGAGAGACAGTGGGAGGGAGGGGGAGAGACAGAGAGAGGGAGGGGAGAGAGGGAGGGAGGGAGGGGAGAGAGGGAGAGGAGGGAGAGAGGGAGAGAGGGAGGGAGGTAGGGGAGAGAGGGAGGAGAGGGAGGGAGGGAGAGAGGGAGAGGGGGAGGCGAGGACAGGGAGGGGAGGGTGGGAGGGGGAGAGAGAGAGATGGAGGGAGGGAGGGAGGGAGGGAGGGAGGAGGAGGGAGGGAGGGAGGGAGGGAGGGAGGGAGGGGGAAGGGGAGCGAGGACAGGGAGGGAGGGAGGGAGGGAGATAGAGAGAGAGTAAAAGTGAGTGAGTGAGTGAGTGAGTGAGTGAGTGAGTGAGTGAGTGAGTGAGTGAGTGAGTGAGTGAGTGGTACTGTCAGCTATAGCTACAAACCTTTACAAAAGCAATAAAACACAAATGAGAAAGGCACCTGGAAGTTAGCATTAGCAGCAATGACAAAAACACATGACTCTAAGTAAACTAGGAGTCAATGAGCAGATCTCAGCTGTAAGCTGGCACACAAATACGGACACACACACGGACACACGTCCCTGCCTGGCTTGGCTGGCCCATGTTTAGACATCCAGGCGTAAGTGTTTTTTAGCCTCCTCCTGACCCTAGGACAGGGTCAGAGGTTGGTCTGGAAATCTCTTCTCTTCTCCTGTCTTTTCCTCCACTACAATCTCCACGATATGGAAGTTCCCTCCCTCCCTCCCTCCCTCCCTCCCTCCCTCCCTCCCTGTACCGTTAGACATTGCATCTGGTTCACTTCCTCTAACGCTACGTTAACTCAGACTGCCCAAGCTGCTTGACTGGAGTATACTGTGTGTGTGTGTGTGTGTGTGTGTGTGTGTGTGTGTGTGTGTGTGTTGTGTGTGTGTGTGTGTGTGTGTGTGTGTGTGTGTGTGTGTGTGTGTGTGTGTGTGTGTGTGTGTGTGTGTGTGCGTGCGTGCGTGCGTGCGTGCGTGTGTGTATCTTGCTTGCTGCCTGTGCTGCAGGAACATAACAATGCCATCAGGCCACAAGGTCACACTTCCCCTTTAAAGGTCTAGATCCACACTTCCCCTTTAAAGGTCTAGATCCACACTTCCCGTTTAAAGGTCTAGATCCACACTTCCCCTTTAAAGGTCTAGATCCACACTGCCCCTTTAAAGGTCTAGATCCACACTGCCCCTTTAAAGGTCTAGATCCACACTTCCCCTTTAAAGGTCTAGATCCACACTTCCCGTTTAAAGGTCTAGATCCACACTTCCCCTTTAAAGGTCTAGATCCACACTTCCCCTTTAAAGGTCTAGATCCACTTCCCGTTTAAAGGTCTAGATCCACACTTCCCCTTTAAAGGTCTAGATCCACTTCCCCTTTAAAGGTCGAGATCCACACTTCCCCTTTAAAGGTCGAGATCCACTTCCCGTTTAAAGGTCTAGATCCACATTTCCCCTTTAAAGGTCAAGATCCACTTCCCGTTTAAAGGTCTAGATCCACTTCCTGTTTAAAGGTCTAGATCCACACTTCCCCTTTAAAGGTCTAGATCCACTTCCCGTTTAAGGGTCTAGATGCACACTTCCCCTTTAAAGGTCTAAATCCACACTTCCCGTTTAAAGATCTATATCCACACTTTCCCTTTAAAGGTCTAGATCTACACTTCCCCTCTTACGGTCGAGATCCACACTTCCCCTTTAAAGGTCTAGATCCACACTTCCCCTTTAAAGGTCTAGATCCACACTTTCCCTTTAAAGGTCTAGATCCAAACTTCCCCTTTAAAGGTCTAGATCCAAACTTCCCCTTTAAAGGTCTAGATCCACACTTCCCCTTTAAAGGTCTAGATCCACACTTCTCCTTTAAAGGTCTAGAGATTTGTAAGTCGCTCTGGATAAGAGCGTCTGCTAAATGACTTAAATGTATGTAAAATGTAAATGTCTAGATCTGTATATCTGTATATAGCCTCCACATTGACTCTGTACCATAACACCCTGTATATAGCCTCCACATTGACTCTGTACCGGTACCCCCTGTATATAGTCTCCACATTGACTCTGTACAGGTACCCCCTGTAAATAGTCTCCACATTGACTCTGTACCGTAAAACCCTGTATATAGTCTCCACATAGGCTCTGTACCGTAATACCCTGTATATAGTCTCCACGTTGACTCTGTACCGTAATACTCTGTATATAGCCTCCACATTGACTCTGTACCGTAACACCCTGTATATAGCCTTCACATTGACTCTGTAACGTAATACCCTGTATATAGCCTCCCCATTGACTCTGTACCTTAATACCCTGTATATAGCCTCCACATTGACTCTGTACCGTAATACCCTGTATATAGGCTCCACATTGACTCTGTACCGTAATACCCTGTATATAGCCTCCACATTGACTCTGTACCAGTACCCCCTTGTATATAGCCGACACATTGACTCTGTACCGTAATACCCTGTATAGAGCCTCCACATTGACTCTGTACCGTAATACCCTGTATATAGCCTCCACATTGACTCTGTACTGTAATACCCTGTATATAGCCTCCACATTGACTCTGTACTGTAATACCCTGTATATAGCCTCCACATTGACTCTGTACCGTAATACCCTGTATATAGCCTCCACATTGACTCTGTACTGTAATACCCTGTATATAGCCTCCACATTGACTCTGTACCGTAATACCCTGTATATAGCCTCCACATTGACTCTGTACTGTAATACCCTGTATATAGCCTCCACATTGACTCTGTACCGTAATACCCTGTATATAGCCTCCACATTGACTCTGTACTGTAATACCCTGTATATAGCCTCCACATTGACTCTGTACCGTAATACCCTGTATATAGCCTCCACATTGACTCTGTACTGTAATACCCTGTATATAGTCTCCACATTGACTCTGTACTGTAATACCCTGTATATAGCCTCCACATTGACTCTGTACCGTAATACCCTGTATATAGTCTCCACATTGACTCTGTACCGTAATACCCTGTATATAGCCTCCACATTGACTCTGTACCGTAATACCCTGTATATAGCCTCCACATTGACTCTGTACTGTAATACCCTGTATATAGCCTCCACATTGACTCTGTACTGTAATACCCTGTATATAGCCTCCACATTGACTCTGTACCGTAATACCCTGTATATAGTCTCCACATTGACTCTGTACCGTAATACCCTGTATATAGCCTCCACATTGACTCTGTACCGTAATACCCTGTATATAGCCTCCACATTGACTCTGTACTGTAATACCCTGTATATAGCCTCCACATTGACTCTGTACCGTAATACCCTGTATATAGCCTCCACATTGACTCTGTACTGTAATACCCTGTATATAGTCTCCACATTGACTCTGTACTGTAATACCCTGTATATAGTCTCCACATTGACTCTGTACTGTAATACCCTGTATATAGTCTCCACATTGACTCTGTACTGTAATACCCTGTATATAGCCTCCACATTGACTCTGTACCGTAATACCCTGTATATAGCCTCCACATTGACTCTGTACCGTAATACCCTGTATATAGCCTCCACATTGACTCTGTACTGTAATACCCTGTAAATAGTCTCCACATTGACTTTTTTCTTTTTCCCTTTTCTTTTTATTTATTTACTTTTTACTTCAGTTTATTTTAGTAAATATTTTCTTACTCTTATTTTCTTAACTGCGTTGTTGGTTAAATTAAGGACTTGTAAGATGTGAAGTCTACACCTGTACAAGCGTTTCTCTTCATAGCATCTGCTAAACATGTGTATGTGACAAATAACATTTGATTTGATTTAGTATAGCCTTCAAGCCTTTAGTCTTGAAATCTTTAGTTGTTTAGCACCTATGAATCCTTAATGAGATGGGTGGGGCTGAAGCTGAAGAGGGTGGTAACGATGCTGAATGGGTGTAGACAAAAGAAGATCTCTTCACTAGATACCAAAACATTCAAAAGGGGGGTTTCTAGTTACTTTCCCATTGTTCCTCAACTGTAGTGTATGATAAACCATTTTGTAGCTCTGCTTTTATCCAATGTAAAAAAAAATATAATAATAATGAGAGCGGTCACACGTGTCTCTAGTATGGTCATACATTTGGCAGGAGGTTAGGAAGTGCAGCTCAGTTTCCACCTCATTTTGTGGGCAGTGAGCACATAGCCTGTCTTCTCTTGAGAGCCATGTCTGCTTACCGCGGACTTTCTCAATAGCAAGGCTATACTCACTGAGTCTGTACATAGTCAAAGCTTTCCTTAATTATGGGTTAGTCACAGTGGTCAGGTATTCTGCCGCTGTGTACTCTCTTTTTAGGGCCAAATAGCATTCTAGTTTGCTCTGTTTTTTTGTGAATTCTTTCCAATATGTCAAGTAATTATCTTTTTGTTTTCTCATGATTTGGTTGAGTCTAATTGTGTTGCTGTCCTGGGGCTCTCTGGGGTCTGTTTGTGTTTGTGAACAGAGCCCCAGGACCAGCTTGCTTAGGGGACTCTTCTCCAGGTTCATCCCTCTGTAGGTGATGGCTTTGTTAAGGAAGGTTTGGGAATCGCTTCCTTTTAGGTGGTTGTAGAATTTAACGCCTCTTTTCTGGATTTTGATCATTACCGGGTATCGGCTAATTCTGCTCTGCATGCATTATTTGATGTTTTACATTGTACACTGGGGATATTTTTGCAGAATTTGCAGAATTCTACATGTAGACTGTCAATTACTGAGAGAAAGAAAGAGAGAGGGGTTAATGGTTAGCTAGAGAGAGAGAGAGAGAGAGAGGTGTATGGTTAGCTAGAGGAGGGGAGGGTGTATGTTTAGCTAGAGAGTGGGGGTGTATGGTTATCTAGAAAGAGGGGGGTGTGGTTAGCTGGAGAGGGTGAGTGTATGATTAGCTAGAGAGAGGGGGGCAGTGCTAGAGAGAGGGGGTGATTTAGCTAGAGAGAGGGGGGTGTATGGTTAGCTAGAGAGGGGGGGTGTATGGTTAGCTAGAGGGGGGTGTATGGTTAGGGGGGTGTATGGTTAGCTAGATAGAGGGGGTGTATGGTTAGCTAGTGAGGGGGTGTATGGTTAGCCAGAGAGGGGGGTGTGTATGGTTAGCTAGATAGAAGGGGGTGTATGGTTAGCTAGTGAGAGGGGGGTGTATGGTTAGCCAGTGGGAGGGGGTGTATGGTTAGCTAGAGGAAGGGTGTATGCTACAGAGAGGGGGTGTATAGTTAGCTAGTGGGAGGGGGTGTATGGTTAGCTAGGGAGGGTGTATGGTTAGCTAGAGGGGGGTGTTAGCTAGAGAGGGGTGTATAGCTAGTGAAAGGGGAGGTTGTATGGTTAGCCAGAGAGAGAGGGGGTGTATGGTTAGCTAGTGAGAGGAGAGTGTATGGTTAGCCAGAGAGAGGGGGGGTGTATGGTTAGCTAGAGAGAGGGGTGTATTGTTAGCTACAGAGGAGGGGGGTGTATGGTTAGCTAGTGAAAGGGGGAGGTTGTATGGTTAGCCAGAGAGAGAGGGGGTGTATGGTTAGCTAGTGAGAGGAGAGTGTGGTTAGCCAGAGAGAGGGGGGTGTATGGTTAGCTAGAGAGAGGGGTGTATTGTTAGCTACAGAGAGGGGGTGTATAGTAAGCTAGTGGGAGGGGTGTATTTAAGCTAGAGGGGGTGTATGGTTAGCTAGAGGGGGTGTATGGTTAGCTAGAGAGAGGGGGTGTATGGTTAGCTAGTGAGAGGGGAGGGTGTATGTTTAGCCAGAATGAGTAGGGGAGAGGGGAGTGGTTAGCTAGAGAGAGGGTGTATGGTTAGCTAGATACAGGGGGGGTGTATGGTTAGCTAGAGAGAGGGGGCTGTATGGTTAGCTAGAGGGAGGGGGGGTGTATGGTTAGCTAGATAGAGGGTGGGTGTATGGTTAGCTAGAGGGAGGGGGTGTATGGTTTAGCTAGAGAGAGGGGTGGGTGTATGGTTAGCTAGAGAGGGGTGGGTGTATGGTTAGCTTGAGGGAGGGGGGTGTATGGTTAGCTAGAGAGGGGTGGGTGTATGGTTAGCTAGAGGGGTGGGTGTATGGTTAGCTAGAGAGAGGGGTGGGTGTATGGTTAGCTTGAGTTGCCATCTTGTGCATTTGTGTCTAGTACATCCGGAAAGTATTGAGACCCTTGACTTTTTTCATATTTTGCTACGTTACAGCCTTTTTCTAAAATGTATTTTTGTTTTACCATCAATCTACACACAATACCCCATAATGACAAAACAAAAACAGTTTTTTTGCAAATTTATAAAACTTACAAAAGTCAAATATTTAAATATTCAGACCCTTTACTCAGTACTTTGTTGAAGCACCTTTGGCAGCGATTACAGCATTAAGTATTCTTGGGTATGATGCTACAAGCTTGGAACACCTGTATTTGGTGAGTTTCTCCCATTCTTCTCTGCAGATCCTCTCAAGCTCTGTCAGGTTGGATGGGGAGCTTCACTGCAAGTTTTCATCAAGGATCTGTCTGTACTTTGCTCCATTCATCTTTATCTCGACCCTGACTAGCCTGCCAGTCCCTGCCGTTGATAAATATCACCTGAGCATGATGCTGCCACCACTATGCCTCACTGTAGGGATGCTGCCACCACCATGCTTCACCGTAGGATGCTGCCACCACCATGCCTCACTGTAGGGATGGTGCCAGGTTTCCTCCAGACTTGACACTTGGCATTCATGCCAAAGAGTTCAATTTTGGTTTCAGACCAGAAAATCCTGTTTCTCATTGTCTGTGAGTACTTTAGGTGCCTTTTGGCAAACTCCAAGCAGGCTGTCATGTGCCTTTTACTGAGGAGTTGATTCCGTCTGGCCACTCCACCATAAAGGCCTGATTGGTGAAGTGCTGCAAGGTTGTTGTCCCTCTGGAAGGTTCTCCCATCTCCAAAGAGGAACTCTGGAGCGTTGTCAGTGACCATTGGGTTCTTGGGCACCTCCTGACCAAGGCCTCCTCCCCCAATTGCTCAGTTTGGCCGGGCGGCCAGCTCTAGGAAGATTCTTGGTGGTTCCAAACTTCCTCATTTAAGAATGATGGAGGCCACTGTGTTCTTGGCGACCTTCAAACCTACAGAAATGTTTTGGTACCCTTCTCCAGATTTGTGCCTCGACACAACCCTGTCTCAGAGCCCTAAGGACAACTCCTTCGACCTCATGGCCTGGTTTTGCTCTGACATGCACTGTCAACTGTAGGACCTTATATAGACAGGTGTGTGCCTTTCCAAATCATGTACAATCAATTGAATTACCACACATGGACTCCAATCAAGTTGTAGAAACATCTCAAGGATGATCAACGGAAACAGGAAGCACCTTGAGGCTCAATTTCGAGTCTCATAGCAAAGGGTATGAATGCTTATGTAAATCAGGCCATTATGGGGGATTGTGTGTAGATGATGGGGAACATAATTCATTTAATCCATTTTAGAACAAGGCTGTAACGTAACAAAATGTAGAATAAGGAAGGGGTCTGAATACTTTCTGAATGTGCTGAATGTATATGTTGTGTGTGTGAGCGGATGGGAGGCGGGGAGTTGCGTGATGGCATTTTTGGATCTTCCACCCGGAGGGCCTGTCTCTCTGCATCAGGCCTGAACATGACTCACACACCCCTGGTCTCCTGCAGCTTGCTAGTTACCCAGGAAGAGAGTGTGTGTGTGTGTGTGTGTGTGTGTGTGTGTGTGTGTGTGTGTGTGTGTGTGTGTGTGCGTGTGCGTGTGTGTGTGCGTGTGTGTGTGTGTGTCTGTGTCTGTGTCTGTGTGTGTCTGTTTGTGTGTGTGTGTGTGTGTGTGTGTGTGTGTGTGTGTGTGTGTGTGTGTGTGTGTGTGTGTGTGTGTCTGTGTGCACATGTGTGAAGGGAAGACACGGGTGCCCTAGGTCCCTTGCCTGTCTGTCTGCAGAGCCCTGAAATGTGTTGATGCCAAGGAGGAAGAGAGAGAGATAGAGAGAGATGGTGTATGTGTTTATGATGGTGTTGTTTTAAACTGAACATCTAACAGTCCTGTGATTATGGTGTGGAGAGACAATCTCTTAGGAATATTGTTTTCCTCGAAGTGGGAGAACAAAGTCTGAGTTGGTCTGTTTGTACACGTCCATGTTCCCAGTAACTTTTTACCATGGTAAAATTAGGTTGTTCTCGCTTTCAGTTTTGCCATCTATCCATGGTTTTTGTTTGGATAAGTTGTAATCATCACAGTGTGAACAACATCCTCTATAACCTCCCTGATGAACTCAGTCTCTGCGTCAGTGTTGATGGTGATCGTCTCTGAGGAATCCGGAATAATATTTCCACTTGAAGCTTTGATTCCCGATTGGTCAGGCCAACAGTCCTTACCTCGGGTGCTTCCTGTTTAAGTTGTTGCCTGTCGGTGGGGAGAGAGAAATCAGTCGTGATCTGATTTGCTGAAGGGAGGGTTGGGGGAGGGCCTTGTAGCCCGAAGGGAGAGTAGCAGTGATCCAGTGTCCCTGATGTGTAGGACAGGATATTTTTATTTATTTATTTTATTTTATTTATTTTATTTTATTTCACCTTTATTTAACCAGAGTCATCAACAATCTATATATATACATATATACATATATACATATATATATTTTTTCACCTTTATTTAATCAGGTAGGCAAGTTGAGAACAAGTTCTCATTTACAATTGCGACCTGGCCAAGATAAAGCAAAGCAGTTCGACACATACAACGACACAGAGTTACACATGGAGCAAAACAAACATACAGTCAATAATACAGTATAAACAAGTCTATATACGATGTGCGCAAATGAGGTGAGATAAGGGAGGTAAAGGCAAAACAAAGGCCATGGTGGCAAAGTAAATACAATATAGCAAGTAAAACACTGGAATGGTAGATTTGCAATGGAAGAATGTGCAAAGTAGAAATAAAAATAATGGGGTGCAAAGGAGCAAAATAAATAAATAAAATACAGTAGGGAAAGAGGTAGTTGTTTGGGCTAAAATATAGGTGGGCTATGTACAGGTGCAGTAATCTGTGAGCTGCTCTGACAGTTGGTGTTTAAAGCTAGTGAGGGGAGATAAGTGTTTCCAGTTTCAGTGCTTTTGTAATTTGTTCCAGTCATTGGCAGCAGAGAACTGGAAGGAGAGGCGGCCAAAGAAAGAATTGGTTTTGGGGGTGACCAGAGATATACCTGCTGGAGCGTGTGCTACAGGTGGGAGATGCTATGGTGACCAGCGAGCTGAGATAAGGGGGGACTTTACCTAGCAGGGTCTTGTAGATGACATGGAGCCAGTGGGTTTGGCGGCGAGTATGAAGGCGAGGGCCAGCCAACGAGCTTACAGGTCGCAATGGTGGGTAGTATATGGGGCTTTGGTGACAAAATGGATTGCACTGTGATAGACTGCATCCAATTTGTTGAGTAGGGTATTGGAGGCAATTTTGTAAATGACATCGCCAAAGTCGAGGATTGGTAGGATGGTCAGTTTTACAAGGGTATGTTTGGCAGCATGAGTGAAGGATGCTTTGTTGCGAAATAGGAAGCCAATTCTAGATTTAACTTTGGATTGGAGATATTTGATATGGGTCTGGAAGGAGAGTTTACAGTCCCAACCAGCCACCGAAGTATTTGTAGTTGTCCACGTATTCTAAGTCAGAGCCGTCCAGAGTAGTGATGTTGGACAGGCGGGTAGGTGTGGGTAGCGATCGGTTGAAGAGCATGCATTTAGTTTTACTTGTATTTAAGAGCAATTGGAGGCCACGGAAGGAGAGTTGTATGGCATTGAAGCTTGCCTGGAGGTTGTTAACACAGTGTCCAAAGAAGGGCCAGAAGTGTACAGACTGATGTCGTCTGCGTAGAGGTGGATCAGAGACTCACCAGCAGCAAGAGCGACCTCATTGATGTATACAGAGAAGAAAGTCGGTCCAAGAATTGAACCCTGTGGCACCCCATAGAGACTGCCAGAGGTCGGACAGCAGACCCTCCGATATGACACACTGAACTCTATCAGAGAAGTAGTTGGTGAACCAGGCGAGGCAATCATTTGAGAAACCAAGGCTGTCGAGTCTGCCGATGAGGATGTGGTGATTGACAAACCTTGGCCAGATCAATGAAGACGGCTACACAGTAATGTTTATTATCGATGGCGGTTAAGATATCGTTTAGGACCTTGAGTGTGGCTGAGGTGCACCCGTGACCAGCTCTGAAAACAGATTGCATAGCAGAGAAGGTATGGTGAGCTTCGAAATGGTAGGTAATCTGTTTGTTGACAACTTTCGAAGACCTTAGAAAGGCATGGTAGGATAGATATAGGTCTGTAGCAGTTTGGGTCAAGAGTGTCCCCCTTTGAAGAGGGGATGACCGCAGATGTGTTGATAGAATGTAGCGTTTACCTCTGATTTCCGTTAATAAAGCCCCAGCTGCATTATGCGACTGCAGTTAGTTTGCATATAGTCCGTGTAATTCCTTGAGAGCCAATGCGGTGTCGTCTATATACGGCAGTGACGATAACCAAAGAACATTAACTCGAGAGGTAATGTAGTATGCCAGATCAGGACAACAAAATGACTTGAGTTCCTGTTCGTTACAACACCATGAGTTGTTAATAATAAAACAAACCCCTCCGCCTCTCTCTTTCCCCGGAGAGTTCTTTCTTCCTGTCCACGCGATGGATGGGGAACCCGCTGGCTGAATGGACGGGAACAATATAATCAGAGAGAGCCATGATTCCGTAAAACAGAGTCTGTTACAGTCCCTGATGTCTCTCTGGAAGGAGATCCTCGCCCTGAGCTCGTCTGAGAACAGAACAGCAGGAAGTCAGAACTATGTTTTTAATCTCATCTAACTCTCTATTCCCAGAACAGCAGGAAGTCAGAACCAAAACAAAACGTTGTATCATCGTGTTTTATTTACCCCTGCT